>NC_081444.1:3228682-3244209 GCF_007210705.1 Tigriopus californicus
AAATGAAAATCAAATTGACGTTCCCTCGCTTTGCGAATGTGTTCTAAATCAGGTTTTTTTTTTTGGATTTGGTTGGATCTAAGATTATTGGTTATTCTACTGATTTTCGGTAAAAATCTGGAAAATTTGTGAGGTTTTCTCTGCTTTTTGCGACAATTGAGAAAGCCTAGGGTATTGTGAAAACCTCTCGAATGTAATTGGATGCTTAACATTTTAATATGAAGCAGAATGTAATTGAACCAGTGCCATTTGCTATTTTACAACTCTTTTGTATGTTTCCCAAAGAGAACATAGATATATCACAACAAGTAGTTTTGCTCCAGGGTCTGGTGCTTGATACAGATGTCATTGGAGCGCAAAATGAGACTCACAACATGATTGAGGAGCGCGTACAAACAGGGTTTGGCACCAAAATTGAGCTTCCATTTTTACGCTCGTGCTACTGACGCTTCCGTGGGTGCTTTTCCGATTTTGAAACACCAACGGTTCGGTTAGGAAAAATATCTTTAATGTTGGTGATTTATCCAACCCCGTCAATCTTTGGATCAAAATCTTCAGTTTTGATTTGTTGGACCCCTACATCACCTCAACGAAAAATTGAGGTTGTAGTAGAATAAATGTTCATTCTTGGTGAAATCTTATCAACATGAATGTTTGTAGATATTTCATATTATCAAAAAATACTACATTTTTCATCATCTTATTGATGTTACAAACCTTATAAATCTTATTGATATAAATCTCAAAATCTTACTAATAATACCAATAAAAATGTTGAGATCTTATCAGGAGAATTGTTGGGACACAATTGAAAAACTAATAATGAAGGGGCTGAAATATTCTAACACTCCTTGCCCATTGCAATGGGCTTGAAATTAGTTTTGATGTTAAAAGCGCGGTACCAAAAATAGCGGTTAAAACCTGCGTGGATGATTTTGAACCATCCTCGCGTTGCTTACCTTTTTGGTAACGTGAAATTTGAAGCAAGTTGTTACTTATGAGTCTCAACATAAATCGCAACGTTCATCAATGTCAATTCAATTTCAAAAGGTGACAATTATGGTAATTGGCGAAGCCACGCAACGTTGTCCCAGAAACTAAGTAGACTTAATTTGCAGCAAAAGCTCTATTGCTTCGAACATGATTTTGACCATTTTTCTCCTAAGAGTGTTACTTCAAATAAAGTCATTTCAAAGATCGTGACAGTCTCTTGCCATATGATAAGCTTTTTCATTCACTCCATCCTTGTACATTCAAACAAGTTAACACATCTGAAAACTTCAGGTAGTGCATTTCTTTTTTGATGGTTGGCTGGTTGATGATGTGTACCTCTACAAGCAAGTGTTAAAATTACGTTCATTCTAAAGAAGAAAAAAACATTATCTAAACAGGCACTTGCATGATGGTAATCAAAAATGTCCCATCAATTTTTCCGTGGAATTCATTCGCTTTCCCAAAGCCTACGTAGAAACTAATTAGTATGCGGGGTAATGAGCTGTCACATCCAAAATTTTAGGCTCACCATCAAACATACGCTTGCGTGTTGTTTAGTCGTGATGATCGTAAATTACTAGCCACCGTCTAGTGAAAATATCTTGGAGATCAATGAATCCTCAAAACCCGTGTCCAATCGATTGAGGCCCATCAGTGCCCTTTGAGATGCCAATCGGTTTCATGAACGGCCACCTCGTCATCCTCTTCTTTCCCATCTACCCTAAACTTCTCTTTCTCCGTTTCATTGGCCTATTTGAGCCGGTAAATTCATGTTTTATTGCTGGATCACGTTATGGTGCCCCTCTGACTTCACCAAACAAAAGCCTGAGCACATCATTTGAATTCAGAGATCCCAACGATATGCCTTACTTGAGATCAATCAGTTGAAGCGGCTCATTCGATGCTGGAATTTGCTCGCAGTTATCACATTACCAACAATTGAAGTGTATTGGAGTTGTCCAGGACCAACGTTTCTCGCGTTTCACGAAGATAGCCGGCAAAATTTTGCTCAGACACCAGCGCTCCTGGCGAGTCTTTGAGTCTATGGTTGAATTTTCTATCAAAGCTAGAATTGTTGAAGGTATCATAACTAGTGTTGCACTGAAATTGAGGTCTGTTAAGTACATAGAGTATAAATTACCAAAGGTACGCAATATAGTTCTTACTAGCAGAAAAGACTCAAGGAGTAAAGATAATTTAATAAGATAATTGATGTGTAAGGCTCGGATAAAGTTACCATGGACAAAAAGAGTTTGCAACCTCAGGCGCAACTGGGTGGAACTTGCCTTTTGCAGCCTTTTTCTGAGTTTTAGTTACAAGGTACTTTTGTTTTTGTCGCGATTGTCATTCATTTTGAGAATGACGTTTATCTTCGAATTTGAAGGATTGTTTTCTTTGTAAAGTCAGTTCCATTCCGCTAAAGAAGTTTTGTCTGGAACATCTGTCTGACAATTGGTGTATTTATCAAAGGAGCTTACCAATGGACCAAAGTTGAGCTTCAAAACCAGCTTTGTCATTGCTATTGGTCTGGGTATTTGAAACAAAGATAAGATAAATACACACCCCTTTCCCCCCCGTTGTCTGATTCTATCAACATGAATGCCGCACAAACATGAAACAAAGAAGGGCAGAAACGAGTCTGCTATATGGTTTTCTAATGCAACCGAATCGGTAACCATTGAACAATGAAACTCCAGCTGATTGAAGGCAGTGCTTCCACAATCAGAAGCCATGCCTAGCAGGCGTTCAGCTGTCACTCAACTTCCTTAAAAACTTCTCTGCCTGGCTTGCTTACAGTTTACTCTATTGGTCTTCCTTCCCTAGGTATATGGTTAAAGCGGAGAGTTTACAGGGCATTAGACGGAATTAGTTGGTGACATCATATTCTGCAGATTTGTTATCCATTCGCAAAATTAGTTTTATTTAAATTTTTGGCAAGTTAAACATGAAAACTGATGAGTGAAAGAATACAAATTTGCCCCAAAACATTGACCTTGAATGAGCGCAAATGAGATACTCCTTCCAATACAATAGTAAGATATCAATCCAGATGCTCAGTCAATAAAGTCCAAATATCGTCAGATGGCGCTTTTCAGCTCAGACTATCTTTCACACTCTTTCTGACTAATGACCTTAACACGATCCTTGAATCTGATTCCACGTTTAGGATAATGTCAATCAGGCGAGAAACCTGTCTCATTTGATGTGATGTCAGGCTTTTCAGATCAGTATCAACCACAAATGACATGTTAAGGTATTTCATCAGATATTTTTTTTTTCAAACGGGACTCTAAATTCCCTTTATCATACGAAAGAGGAGTCAGACAGACTGGGTTTAAAACAGATTAGATAACTTTCACATGAATTTTTTGACACATGGGTTTGACCCGATCAAGAAATTCATCCCACCTCTCTGTTGCACAGTACTCTCCAAAGTCTGCAATTAAGTTACGCCTTCACCTTTTTGAGTGGTGTTGAAGAAGTTTTGGAAACACCTCTCACTAAGCAAGAAAAAGTGGAGGTCAATTAATATCAAATTGTGGAGGATATGATTGACCCCATATCTATGCATACGTACATGCCTTGGGAGGGAAGAAGGGAGCCGCAACAAACCTCAATAAATCATGGGAACTGCATCTCAAGGCAAGAAGTGAAACCAATGTTGACTTGGGTGGATCCTATGAAATTAATTGCCCAGGTATAAAGCCATGACCAGCTACCACCAACATGAATCATACCATGTCCAAACGGTTCCTTTGTGAGCATGGGTTATTCTATGTAAATGCAAATGCTTGCAATTTTTCAGTGGCTCGAAAGGGTCAAAGTCCTCAACGAATATTCGATGTACTTTTTCTCATTGTTATTCCCAGCACTTTTGGGTGTTTGCACTTGGCCAGTTGCGAAGAATAATCACCTTGAAGGACAAATGATGATTAATCACAAGGCATTAGTTCAATCATGCCAAAACACTTGTCCATTAAACCTACACACGTGCCATCAAAACCATGAGATTGCCAACCAGTCATCGCGACGGGCATGGTGTACTATACTTCAATTTCAATTTTCCCTCCCCAAGTTCAAACGTCGGTCCGAGACATGACGCTAGGAGCGCCCTCCACAAAACAGCGGTGAAAATGAGAACCCTGTCGCTGCTCGAGACTCTTTAGGGAAGATGGGGAAGATGGGTGAGATACTCATCGCTCACCTTATGGGTAAATAGCTGAATTCTTGTCACGCTCATGGAGGTCAAGCGATGAGGTGACCGGGCCTACTGTGATATATGAGGCACTCTCCAGCCAGGTTTGAATTTGAATTCGCTTTATGTTCGTCATTTGGAATGTTCCCTCGGCGTCTCAATGGGCTCATTAAATTGCCGTAGAACCCAGCATGAAATCAACAAGGGTCATTCCACACGCCAAATATGAAGATGAGACTCAACCAAGTCCGCAACTGGACATTACTCACATTGAACAATAACCAGCTCGGTCCAGAACAAGGCATGAATACATAACATTTCCCCCCAAAATCCTACGAAAGTACATATCCTCTTGCCACAGTCAGTTGAACGCCTCAACCCTCAGGTCTCCAAATAGACCCTACCGAGTCACTCACGGATGATGTTGAACGATGACTTGGACGAGTATCTTGTTGATTTTTGAATACTAGGTGGGGTCAGTCTCTCAAGCATGTAATCGATCTGACATGCCCTGGCCCATATTCTGACTTCTTCCCCAATTCTTGAGGCCTCTTCGATACCCAATCCAGGCCAAGATGCCGTCGAAAATCCTGGAGAAAGAGAGAGAGAGAGAGAGAGAGAGAGAAGAAGAATCGTTTGACTTTGAGCTCTCTCTGGGTTTGTGGTTTGTACGTACCAAGTACCGCCTGTACCTTCAATCTTGGGTCAATAAGAAACGTGTGTGTTCGTTGACACGAATCTCTCCTGAATGTGGCTGGCTAGGTGACTGGTCCCTCACCCCACGCATGGAATGCCGGGGTGATGAGCAATTAATCATCTCAAAGATGGATTATTTTAATTATCGGCCTCAAAAATCACTTTGACGAGAAACCGCATAAGGGCCAATATTGTGTATAATTGAAAACCGATGCAAGTTCCAACTCACATGTCGTTCAATCTCAATTGGCAGATGATGAGTGGAAATTTCTATATCTGACGGACAACGGAGAAAAGAGCGTGTTTCAAAAGTAATCCGAGGTGAGGGGATATTTTTTTTCGATTTCCTAGTGGGAGACCGATCAAAATTGCCACCCGGTTTTACTCATGGCCAAAAGATGATATGACCGCGGATGATGGGGCGCAAACACGGGTCTTTCATCAAAAAGAGGAAAATATATTTGCCTTTTTTTGGACAGATTTGACAACTGATTTCGTTAATAAAAATCCTCTTTTCATCCAAAATAACGGTGCTCAAATAAGATGAGAAGAACTTGCAATCCCAGCAACTGTAAAAAAATACCGTTAGTATTGTGCTAGACGTGACAAAAAAAATCCCTATTTTGCTTTTCATTTTAAGCCAGGTATACCTGTTTTCTAATTTTTACGTCTATAACCTTATTCAGGGACCTGTTAGCCGTTTATCAAACTGTTTGAAAGTCATTACAAGTATCCATTTTCCTTTAGAAATTGCATTCTGGCTTTTACTAGAAATTAACACAGTTCCATTTCCATCCTCCATTTGAAGGAAGGACGGTGCGCAGTAATGGTCGTACTTTCTTTGTTTTCTCATTTGAAACCGAGTTGTAAACTTGAAGGTCGGAAACCAATGCAATCAAGAGTGAATCATCGAAGAACAAAGAATCAGATCCACACAACTCCGAGATCAGTTTGATGTCGAGTTTCGTGAAGTGTATTAATTCCTGGAAAATGAACAAGGTGAAACCCCTGACAGGAAAGTCGTAATTGATCATCAAGTCATTCTATTCAAAATATTTCCAACGAGCTTCGAATGCAAGACATATGGCTCACACAATGCCTCCACCGACAAAACGAGCCTCCAAGCACAATACTTAGAATATGCCCTAATGAACGCATCTTTTTCCCCCCCTCGTCTAATATTTTCATCGCAAAAAATACAAGAAGCCCACATAACATTTACGACTCTCAAAGTGTTGTTTCGTTTTTGGTCTGTCGATCCTCGTTAGAAGTTGTGACCCGAGTCTTGTCTTGATTTTTGTTCAGGGCAATGAAGAAGGCGATGTTTATGGCCTCCTAGGAGTCATAACCTGTCCAAAAGCGGTCAAGATCATAAACCCCCCATTTGGTCATTCCGCGGTCTTCATATGAACTGATGAGAACCATCAGGATCTACCTACCCTCGTTCCCCTCTCTTCAAGTTGTGCCATTTGAATGGAGCGATACCGTCGGAACTGTCGGAATGCATGGTGGTGCCCTCAATGCCCTCATATGGATGAGCTTATCGAGCAATACCGATCATGAGCCGTTTTCAAAGTCATTTTTCACGAACCACCGCACGCAGTGTACAATGCTCGGGAATCAGACGAGCAGTCATCAAAATATCTTCAGACAATCGTCCAGCTAGCCATAAGCCATGCCGATGATCTCTTGCATTGAAGTATTGAGAAAAAGTCGGGGGACTGCCAAAATTCGGAGAAAATCTGATGGCGACCCATCCCCTCGTTTTGAGCATTTTTTCCATCCATCAATGTGGTTTGAAAGGATGAGATGTCATCCACTCGGTTGCCATTGATATTCGATAGATTGCGTTTCAAAGGTGACGCCCATTCGGGTTTTACTGTAGCTGATGGATTTATGAATATGTATTGTGTTGGAATTAATCTTTACTGATCGAGCTGAGTGCAAAACTGTATATTTTCTTGGTATTAGTTTAAAATGCCTGATTGTTTTTTACTCCCTATTCGTATCAGTCGTTCTGATAATTATTAATATTGCATATTCTAAACAATTCCATAATTTCTATATGATTCCAAAGATACCTCCAAACATGTTAAAAGTGGTAACTCGCTCTGAAATATTTTTTGTTGGGTTTATCACCGCCCACTGGGAAAGTTATTCCCACCAATGATAAATGAATGAGGTACAATTTTTCATCTATTAATTATGTATTGATAAAAAATCACAACTCGTTCATTTGTCGGGATTGGAGAAAACGGCAACACCACTTAAAAGAGCTATCATTTTCATTTTTGAATAATACTTCAGGGTGGATCAATATTTGGGCTTTCAATTCTACGTATATTTTCTCTAAGATACCGGTGTACAAAAGGGTCACACTTAAGTAATCAAGCGATTCCTTTGTCTGTCTGAAACATTGGCGTTCTAAATATATCTTCAATCACTCAACCGCGCCAGACAAAGCTTCTTTGGTACGTCCTTGAGAAATCAATTTTATTTGATAGTCAAAGCAAAGAAATGCTGAATGGCTTTCCGAAAGTCAACTTGGAGAGATACCGCCAATGCATTTACGGTAAAGCACTTTCCATTAATGGAGCCGCAAGGATGTAGAATTAGTGTTCTTTGCACCCTAGATTTATGAACAAGATTAACAAACACCCTTTCGGCTGGTTGAATGGATATTCTTTGCTACCTTTATGTTGAGAATGTGGTTGCCTGTCGAGTGCAAAGAATGTCAGCGATGGCCAACATTCAGACAAATGTGTTTTACCAATGATCGGAGAGGGACGTATTGTTGAAGGAGAATCTTTCAGCCTGGATCGTTGCAAATCAGTGACTATTTCTAGCTGATTTGTGGGGCTCCCCAAATATTTCTATTTGCCATCGATCTTGTCGAGACTAGACAGACATTATCAGGTGAAACGAGAACACTCAAATTCCTTCCAAATACCTAATACTTTCCAAATCTCCAAGTCCATAGTGTTCAATTGATCATTGCCCGTCCTTTGATTGCAGTAATTTGTCCTCGGGGTTTCCTCAACGGAACTGAAAGTGAAGAGATCACATTCAGTACTGAATTCTATCTAATGCTAAATAGTCGTGTCAAAGATGGTGATATTTGAGCTGTATGGACCTCCGGGAACACCAAACTTCGTTTTTAGATAAGTTCCTTACTAGAAGGAGACAAATTTGAACATGTTTTTTGAACAAATGTGAACTTCGTCGGTCCGTTCTTGTTTTTATGGGAAAGATTTGGTCAAAAGTCAGACTTTGAATGACTCGAATTTTCCACGGAATCAATTGGTCAAAGACTTTAGTGTTCTTTTATGAGCACAAGACCCGAGAGGGGACACACTACGGACCACGTTGTTACGGAGGGACCATTTTTCAAAGATGGGTCGAGGTGATTTGTCGGATTCAGATTTGGGCATTCATTCCCACACTGATAGTGTCGCCCAAATGCTCATAAATCCAACTTCATAGAGCGTAATGGGCATAATAGCAAATCAGAGAATTCTTCTCACCCACCAAAAGTCAATCTGCATTGCTTTTTGTTAGCGATTTCTCTTGGACTCAATTCCAGGGGCCTTGACAGTGTTGCCAGATCGTATTCCTTGATCCTCGATTAGACCAAGCCCAACTCATTGCAAATGAGACATGAATGTATTGCAGTACTCACTGGAGGAGTTGCAATTTGCATATGCAGAAAACATGCTCATTTTGCATCGTCAACGCAGTGAGAGATCAACATACAAGTTGTTTGGTCGTGAGAGGCTTTTTCGATGGCGAATAATGGATGTGTAGTTTTTACCCTTATCTTTCATCGAAAGCATCTGGAATTCCGCTTGAAAGCAGTCTGCCGGTTGATGGGGCCAGTTTCAAGGTTTATTGTCTATGCGACTAAAAGATCTGCAATGCCATTCACTCCAAGGGGTCAAGTTTGCAAAACAGTGACAACAATGGAGCGAGTTCGACGGGAAAGCGGATGAATAGCCAATGAATCCCCAAGTGGACTCTGAGATTTGTTTTACGTAAGTGTAAGGAATTGGTTAAGGATTGATTGGGCTTGAAACTACCAACGAAAATCAGTTGAATCTGTGGGGCTGAAGCTTGAAGCTTGAAACATACCTTTGATGGAGTGTGGCGGGTGATACTGAACAGATTGTTGACTGGTCTACTTTTTGTCAAAAAGACTGTGATCACTGGCTTCTGTGAAATGAAATGAATATGAGGTTTTACGATTTTTATGACTGTACGTGATTTGCTTACTGTTTTTGGTCAATATGCCGGTATGTTATTTATTCAGAGCTCGTCAGATGTCTGGGTGAAGAATAGGCCTTCGAGAAACTGGTCCAATAACCAATGCTTGAGAATAGCCAATCAAGATGACAAAAGCCGAGATTAGGCTTGATGGCTTTTTCACGGGCGACAAAGAGACCGGAATAATGAAATCAAGAAGTGTGAGCCCACACTCGGAACATTCATTTTCAGAGAATTTATTCAAACTCGAGATCAAGACGAACATCGTGTTTGATTGCCACCTTCCTATTTGTCAAAATCAGGGTTCACTTTCATTCTATCATCAAGGCCAAATAACAACAAGCTTAACAGAGAAACTTTTCCAGATCAATCGCCATTTGGAAGCTCTTGTTGTGTTCTACTTTGTGGTCAGACCACCCCAAAGATCGAATGGAAAGTGACGAGGCAACCCAATCTGACAGCCTCCACGTTCTTGCATACCTTTGACATTTCTCCCACCTCAACTGTCATTCATAATTGGATGATTGTACGGCCTTGGGGGGTTGATATTCCCGATCCAGAGCTTATATTAAGTTGTGGATGGACCTAGGTATTTATGAGCCTCAATCCACCACTAGGACTATTATGCCCAAAACGAAGTGCAATAAGAGATAGCAACAAAGGAGGATGCAAAACCATTTGTGGCTCATCTCTTGGAATTGCAATTTCAGCGCCAAACAATACACAAAGTGTTTGGTTGCTTGTCTTTGGCTTCTAAGCTGATTCGACCCTGTGCTTGGTGGACAGCGACCATGCCCAAAGTACTTGCAATTCCAGGTATTTGGCTCATTTGTCCCGAGTCATTACTTTTTTGACCACCCAAATATCGCCTATCAAGATGATCCGATTGGCCCACAATGATGTTTCTTTTATCGAGACATATATCACGCTGACGAGGAGTTTCATGCTTATGTTCGTCAGTCTAATACAAGCACAATTTAAAAAACGTGAACGAAGTACACGTATGTACAGTGTACATAGTACAGTGTACAATGTACAATGTACAGTATTTTGCTGCAAATATTGAACTTCTCAAACTTTTCAAGTGTTCAGAATGTGATCACTATGGCCGATATTTAATAATGAGAGGATGAACAAACTCATAATTTTTTAAAAGAAGAGGAAAATGAAACAATACCTCTTTAAACTAATGATTTACAGAGTTTGGCTTCATTTCGTACATGATTGCAATAATAAGTGAAATGGATTTGTTTCCAAGTACCATTCCTATGTTTTGATATGTTAATGTTTTGAAATGCTATTTTGAGGATGCTTTGTTTTCAAGATTTAAGATAAGCATCACAAATGGGCTCCAAAGTCGATTCATTCCATTGAAACCAAACGAATCGACTTAGTCGCAGCATTTATTTAAGTTATTAAACCCCACGTACACTTTATCATGAAATCGATTTCCATTTTTTGGTTTGGTTTGGGTTTTCACGGGCTTTTCTAACCGCTACAGGGAATCTAATCCCCAGTACTATTAAAATGAAAGGCTATAATTCGTCACTTTATTATCTTTTAATCTTTATATGATATTTGGCCCATCATGTTGATTCCTAGTTGCAGAGACACTTACAATTAGATATGAGAGCAATGAAATGATGTAACCTTTCTCATGTATCATAACATCAAAACACTTGTTAAAGCTTAGTCCAATACGTCTTAAATATGACAAAAAACCACAGGAAACAAAAGTCATTCATAGCCTTCCGTCGTCGATGGCTCGTATATTTTTCCCTGTTGATTTCATTTCACCTCTAAACACTGCCAAATATAACACTAACATTCACAAACCCTCATAACAGACGTAAAAAGTTTTGAATTTCTCCTTGTGCTTCAATGATGAGTCGGCTGAAAATGGCTCCCTCTTCGTCATTCATTACACAAGAAACATATCAATGCATTACCACGATTCCCCTTTAATGAGACGAACATGAAGCTGCAAGATGTGTAACAAAGGTGAAAGTCAAAATCATTCAAGCAATTGGCCGCAACCACCATTGGTTGCTACTACCACCACTTCTACTACTAATGTACATACATGTAGTGCTACATACTTTTCTAGTGACATTCATGTAAGGAGAGAAGCGACAAGCCATTAACTAAACACGGATATTTGTCGTCAGAACCCTGCTTCCCTTCACAAACAGCCCTTGATGTGCATGGTGGATGAAATACCTTGACAGTAAGTAAGCGCAATTGTCAGGTGATGAGGGGTGTGGAGGTGAAGGTGGATCCAAAAGTGGTTGAAAGACACATTTGCACAATAACAAACCATTGTCTGGGCATGATGCGAACATTTCCGAGTTCCACCGCGTCTTCGATCATATTTGCCACACACCAAACCGCGTCCTGAGCTCAAATCGGTCGCCATCAATCTAATAATCCTCATTTCTAATTTTTACACACACTTCGTCGTCGTCCTGATTAACGAAACACCAAATCTCAAACCTGTCGGGCCTGATTTTACCTGCCAAGACCTTCTCTTTTTCCGTCCGTCCAACCGACAACGGGGCTGTTGGCGGCCGATTGGCCCAGTAAAACCTCTCGTTCTCGAGCCTCTCGGTTTCCGAGCACGAGACCGGAGAGTTGATGTCGGATTTTCTCGTTGCTTTTCCCTTCAGTTTCACTCGGGGAGGCCCCTTGATCATATCTCCTGGCTTCCTTCTCGCTCGCTTTCGCTCTTGGAGCACTTCTGGATGAACGAACAATATTGACTGAGAGTCTCCTTGAGAAGTCCATAAACTTCTTGTGCCATAGAGAGTCTGACCATCCAAACACCGTCAGGCCTCCGCTCTTGACTAGTTCAAGTTGGACGGCTTGGGGCTGGATTCTGAACCGACTGTGATATTAAAGTCCTTGCCAGTGAATCTTCAAACTGCCATGATTGTCTCTACTCCACAATCCCGCCGAAATGGGTCGTTGAGGACAACGCGGGAGTTCCACTTTCTACTCTTCATAATATTAGTTATGAACGTGGCCATTTCTCCCACAATAGGTGAGTTCAATGGTTCTTGGATGATGACTGGAAAATAACTGACTTAGAATCTGAGGGCGCTTACCAAAGGACAGGTTTTTTTCCTTGTTGTCCTGAAATCCCGCGCGAGTTGGACCGTCGATCTCGGATCAGGACAGAATCGCATGAAACGCGCACGCTTTTATCGCCAAAACTGTTCGTCTCATTGAGGTTATGTTAAAGCCAGGACAAAATGTAATAATTAGCTTTGTCCGAAAAAAGTGAATATTTGGCGCTCTACAATAGAATATATTTCAATATTGTTTTCGATAACGAATACATGGGACGTCTCTACATAGATTAATTGTCTATGCCTTCATTCATGGCAAGAATCTTGCTCAAAATAATAACAAAGGTCGTCTAAATGTACACGTTCTCATTGTTTGTTTAAGCAACATATAAATAAAAGACTGCAGCTTACGATGAATTTCTCATTTCTTGGATTGACTTTGTTTTTCTGTGGGAATGAGGAATTGCTACCATAATTCCTCTCGGTGTTTATCACAATGCCAGAATTCAAGAACCATATAATCCCGCAAAGCTCTACTTTGTCTATGTTTTCTTCGCAATTAATTTGTCAAGCCACAGAGAGCCCAAAATCAAAAGGTTGAATGTCTTTCTTAAGTGATAGCATTTTGGGTTTCGAAAGCTTAGCAAATTTCAAACCTAGGCCTGCCAACTGGTTCTACTACTAATATAAGAAGCTCTACCCAATACAAGCTTTTCACTCAAACACGCTCAATCGTACCATTATCAAAAAACATTATTTTCCAAACTTCCTCAAAATGGAAATGTGACAAAAAACAATCAAGATCACATTTACTCCCATATGTCCGCTAAACTAGCCAAGCTTGTCCAATGTTTGAAAAGTTCTCGCATACATGTAAAGCCATCAATTGGAACTCATAAATGTTTTGATCACTTGATTTCGCTCCCCGTCTGAGTGAGAAGAAACCGGCTTTGGGAGCCCCACTCCCCAGTACATGTATCGTCCACCCCCTTGGATCACTTGAGTTTGGCTGATGGGATCTTCTTGCCCTTGTTATTGTTTGAAAGGCTCCCAAGCTGTTAGCGATAACACTTTTTTCGGGTCGCATTGATGGCCTTGATTATCACGACTAACGTGGCGGTGTCGTCCATTTCTTATGAAGAAGATACTGCAACCATCATTGATCAGGGTCCAGTATCTTAAGTCACCCAAAAAAAGTAGCTTGCTCTGCTATGATTTACGCCACTCACAATCTGGGCCATCGACCTCTGTCGTTTAAGAGTTAGGCACCCTGTGCTTGAATGGACAAGCGGGTTCAACTGCATGTTTCATCTTTGGATCGCCTCCAGACTTCAGATGAGGTGGTTGAACAATCATCCGTCTTGAATCGTGAAATCCAATAATCCCGAACCTATCAGTACATGGATTAGAATGGCTCAAGTTGATTGGATGGGTTGACCCCGAGAGTTTAAAAAGATTGACTTTTAGGCTCAAAGCCACGCCGAATTTCGTGCTTGGCGTTCTTTCCGAGTCTTTCCAGACAGTCCAATGGATTTGTCATCATATATTCTCTGGTAAATTTGCATTTGAAGGTTCTTGGTTTTTTTCAAGCCACTTGGAATTGATTCCGTTCAAAACTGAAAACTCACATAAGAGCCCATTTAACATGATGACTTTTTTGGTTGTATCCCGCCAACCTGAGGTTCTAAGAATAAGAAGCGCCATTTTGAGCCTTGGTAATGGTCTCAATTGAAACCCCATTGACATTTCAACCTCTATGAAGAATTTCCAGCCTAAAGGACCATTTTTTGCTTTCAAGCCTCATTTAGTGTGGGCTCAGTGTGTTCAGTTTAATAACTCACAAATTAAGGGATCCCCCTTATTTCATCCCAAAGCCTTTTCATAAATATTAGCTTAGGGGTGCCCACAATGACCTCGCCAGTTCTTTTTTTCCGGACCCAAGATCAGTGTTTGTTTGCTTTTTTTCGGACGTGCTCGAGATCTTCAAAGTGGTCGAGCTCTCCCAAAAAAGTTGACTTTATTTCTTTTGAGGGAGGAGGGTGCCATTGTCAATCCAAGAACCCATTGCGGATCGATGTTTTCTCTAGATATAAGGGCTGTCGCAGTAAGTGGAAACCTGTCACTTTCTATTATGATTGTACCGAGCTTGAATTAACGAATCGAAAGATCAGTTTTGAGGCTAAAAGTACCGGATGCAAAGTATATAAATGCCTTCTTGTTGCTTGACCTTTACGAGCATGTCGACGTTTGATGTGTTTCTAATGGCTTTCGCCTGGTAGAAAAAGTACCGGGTCATTACGGACCATTTATCTCCCTTGTACCCCAAAAAGAGTCCTTCGAATTCAGATTGACTTGAAGGTAATTAGGCTCAGCTTTAAGACGCTTCTTTTTTACAGTACAACATGAATTCGTGGAGACTGTATAATTCAAGCTTTTAAATAACTTTACCGATGATCTCCATTTCTGAATAAAGAAGAGTTATTACGTTGGTAATTTGAGCATGAAATTTCTCGCTTGCCATAAAGCACTCCAGGTGTTTGGCACCTCAAGTATGATTCATTCATGGGATGCGAGATAAAGATCTTGAAGATGATTTTAATGCCCTTTCCTCGTTTTTCACGCTCTGAAATGCGAAACTAAAATGATTCCACGGCCTCACGGGGCACGGCAAGTTGGAAAACCACACGCAATTAAAACATGCCAACTTTATTTGCCAGGTATTTCCCAGTCGTATTTTCAATTTGGCCTAATCTTTTACAGGCATAAAAACCGGCATGATTTTTTTTTAAACTAATCCAACAAAAATGGCACAAAAAAAAACTTAGCTGACGGACAAATAATTGAAAAAACCAAAATCTCCGAACATTATTTTGATTTTACGTACCTACAAAAATAGGCTTGGAAAGGATGATTCGAAAGCATAGTTCGTCATTCGCTCTTTTTTAAAAGAAAATGGGCCAGGAAGTTTTATTTGGGTACCCATTGAGATCTGACCAAAACCATTCTTAGGAATCTCATTTCTTGCGAGCATGCAATATCAATTTCCCATGACCTTCAATGGTCATGTTGAAAAGATGAGCTCCTCATTCATGAATCTGTTTTTTGCAATATTTGTAAAGCATTTTCAAAACCTTTCCCAGACTGAATACGACCCGGGCAAGACCTGAAGGTCTGGGATTTGTTTTATTGGCTGACGGTTGGAGGGCAATCAGGTGCTTTAAATGCCTGTCATGATGTGAGGTAAAGGCCTACATTTGGCCCAGGCATAATTGCTTGCCCACGAATATGAGCTCAAGCGAGGAGGTGATTTGCAT
>NC_081444.1:3244245-3286765 GCF_007210705.1 Tigriopus californicus
GCGATAACTTCGAATAGAGCACGACACGAAGCGGGCGGCGTGTTCATTAACCCCGGGCGGGCAATTGGCCATTTTTAATGTGAGATCTGAAATGTACTTGACATAAATCACCAACAGGCCCACCTTTGCGAGAGTTCATGACCCGTGAGTTAGAACTGGAAGTGAATGTGGTTTGATGAATCCTTTAGCATTAAAATCTCATCTCATAAATCGTGGCCTAAAAGGTCTGATATTTATCCGTTGGGCTTTGCTGCTATAGTGGTCATTGGCGAATTCTTTTTCCCAACCAGACTTTTTATTGACTCCTCTGGGGAATGCGCTTCTTTGGCAGTGCTCATAAAATGGTCAAACTTGTGTTAGATCTGTCTTTTTTTGGCGACTCGAATCTAAAAACAAAAGGCAAGTGTGATTCAAAGTCCCGCGAATGGGCCGAGTATTTTGGGTGGTTTTGGGCACAGTTATAAAATGACCGGAGAGTCATTGAAATTCGTCAACCCTCACCATATATAGTGAGGTTCAAGTAGTCACCTCCAAAAGCATTGTTTCGGTTGTTGTTGGTAGGCCCCGTGTTAATCGTCAAATTGATGGGCTTAGCGGCGGGTGTGCCTTGCCCTATTGTTCAAGTGCAGTAAATGTTGCGGTCATAAAATGAGAGACAAATGATGTTTTGAGAGAAAAGTCTTGGTGGGCAATTTTGAGGTGAGAAATCTCGTCACTCTCATCTCAAGTACAAGGCAAATATCTCGAGATAATGGACGAGGATTCCAGACCTGAACGCACGGATTGGTTCGGGAAGGGGCCAAACATGTTGGGAGGCTTACTGTATAATACATTTAAAAAATCAAATGAACAAGAGCTGAGGGCAATAATAACATTTATAGCTCTTTGAGTCTGAAGAAACAAATAAAAAGAATAACTCAACTTCGTTCAAATCGCCAATGGTCATAAATGTAACATGGGTATTAGGCATCAATTGCCCATAAAAGAGTCCTATAATCTATCGAATGCAAAATCTGCTGAAATAAAGCAAGTGCGAAATTTCCGTGTTAAATTGCCGGATTAGCGCAATAAATGTTTTTTTTTAATCCAGAGTGTCTGAACATGCCAACAAAATGTCCAGATCTGATCTTAAGATGGTGAAGAAATCCCTTAGGAGATTTATTAGAGATGGAAGTCATTGGTTTTAAGCAATCAACATTTCTGAAGAGGGTTTGTATATTAGCAACGGCCACACCTAATCATTGTTCAGTTTGTCAAAGTGACCCCAAGACCTACGTCAAGTACTAATTAAAGGATTTTCTTAATTGCAATTACATCGCTTTCAAATGTCCACCGATTTGGTGATTATTTATTTTTTTGACAAATTTTTGACCAACATTGACAACACCAATAAAAGGTCACATTAGATCAATTGAATGTCTACATGTTGGCTTTCAATGAAATATTAAATATTTAGTTGCAACATTTAATCGAAATTTATCCATCCCAATTTCTATAATGAATTTATTGTTCTTGTTCTAACTACTTCCTTACATTAAAGGAGGCATTTGTCCGATGAGAGTTATTAACCCCATAGGCAAACACCCGTTTAATGTGCGCCAGATATGTGACCAAAAGGTTTGACCCCAGTTTGAGTCAACAATTGATTGCAATACCAACGAGAAAAAACACCGTACTTTATTGCTTTTCGCCGTGAGAAAGTTCTGCTCAGCAATCGCACCACATACTTTTACCTCTCTCTCCTAGCTTTATTTACAATGCATACAAAGTGCTTTAAGCAACTTGAACTAAACCATTTTTTATCATTATTATTTATATACAGGCAATATGGTTTGTATGTTGATAGATATGCCTCCAATGTCAAGTCGGGCATTTCGCTAATCTAAGACTTAAGCCAAAGTGTGAAATTGATTTGGGCGGCTGATAAAACGAAAGGACGAGTGTTTTTCTACTCGTCCAACAAGATCCACCACACACGCCTTCAGAGCTCTCAATCCATGGACTAATGCACTTACAGTCGTTTTGTTTAGAGAAGTGGTCAAAGCCATTTTGACGCCGACTCAAGATTGATCCGCATCAACAAACTCGTTCGTTTTTTGGTGGGTTCGTTTGAAATGACTCGCTGGCTTGTTTGACTAGGAACATGAAGGAAGGGAATTATTCCTGAGCGCTGATTAGGGTCGAGGATTAAGACAAGCCATTAATCCATGCCGTTTATTCTTTCTTTCCAGCCAAACCAACCAATAATGAGGACGAGAATTTGTCACCTCCAACTCGCTCCAAGCGAAGCTCCACTGGCATGAAGGAAATCATCGATCTTGAAGAGACGGCTTGTCGACCTAAATACGATTGTGCTAGTCAACGAGCATCTTCGTCATTCAAAATTTTCGAGGACCTTGACAGTTCATTTACCGACTACGTGAATGAAAACGTAAGATTAGATGTTTACCCAGCAATTTCGGGCTACCCAATGAGTCAGCAAATGGGAGCGAAGATACCGCTTGAACCCGACGTTCCTGCAAAATTTACCAGAGCTTGACTCTTCCTTTTTTTGGTCGGAATGTTGGAGGTTAAGCTTCTGTGGGTTGCTTGGTTGCAACATGCAAATTTGTAGATTGAAATCTGATAATGCTTCTTTGGAACAGAATGGTTAGTTAGTTGAGTTACTTGTTGGATGGAGGCATGGAGGTAGACATGAACATCATCATTATTTCCCTGAACAACACCATCATCATAATGATGATGAGCCTGAAGACTTGGCACGAGCAAACTATACTGGCCAAATTGCACCATAGTAGTGACCATGACCGTGGCGTATTCCAAGGGGGTCTCCTCTCTCCCCCTTTTTGTGATTGTGTTGATATGGCATAGTTCTTGCACCATTTTTTCAGCAAAATACATCTCCAATCTCAGTGGCGGATTTGGTGGAGCTCCCTTCGGATAAGGAATTGGAGGATAAGCTGAATGAACCTTTCTTTGCCGCCATTGAACAAGACGAGGATGACAACACATTCATCAAGGACATGAAAGATCAATGTGGCGAAGATGCTTTTGTCTATTGCGCTGGAGAAAAATACAAGTCCATCAACCACACCATGTGTCGGTTTTGCGTGAGTACACGACCTCAATCCATATCGAAACAAGCGATCGTTGGAGTAGTGCCCAAAATAGTTGAAATTTATGATTCCTGTTGTTGGACCAAAATTGTCATGCCTGATGGGATCTCGCTGGGCTCTCAAATCTTTTCAAAGGCAAATCGTCCGTCTGGCCTATTCAAAATCTCAACTCGGCGAACTTTATGATCCATCCTCCTCCAGGGATCTCGTCGACATTGTTGCCTGTGGTAGCTAATGCCTATCTCCAGAAAAGGGCCCCTTGCCTCATTGCAATGAACAAGGGGCACTCTTCCCAACTATCTGTTGGACAATGCAAAATATCCATTCATACAGACATTTGATACCGCTATGCATGATGACCGTGTCAATCTGCACCGAAAACGAGATAAAAACCTGCTCTATTCATCAATTTTACTCCAGCTCTCCTGATCTCTCTCGACTCGAATGGAGGAGCGAGTGAGAAAACTGTAAATCTGGAGTACACTTAACTTCAAGTTGTTTTTCTAAATCCGTAAAATTACACATGACCATTCAAAAATGAATTGCTTCAACCTCGAGGAATACTGGGGGCAAATTTAAATCAGAGACATGTAAATGAAAAATAAAAATTTGGTGGAAAACGAATGAAAATTTAGATCACAACATTTGGTTTTATCTTTACAAAAAGAACTCTAAATTAATTGGTGATATGATTGGCGCACGTTGAGCAATGATTAAAACAAAGTGTTGATCATACAACATATTCACAGCAATGATACAAAATCTTTTATAACAAATGTCATGAATAACATGACAATGAAAAAGGTTTAGCGACCCAATGATTCAAATTTTGTACAATTTAACCCTTGTTTCGAATCAAACTCGTAAGTTTGTGTACAAAAATAGCTGAAAGACTAATCCAGGTTTTGAGATTTCTTTCTGAGGGATTGCTGAATTGAATTAGACGCTCTAGGAAATTGATGATCCCATGTATATGAAGGCCGACATTTGGACGCTATCAATCTCCCACGTTCAAATCCCCGTCGGCACATCGGAAACATCCTTGAATCTGCTTTTATTTTCACCAAGTTGTAAATTTGTCCCTCCATAGCGTTGTTAAAGTTAAGCCATTCATTGACACCTTTCCCCGAGAATATGTCACCATTTAACGGCGTTACAGTTTGACACATTCTCTCAGGTGCCAACTTAAGACAGATTGTGACAAATGAACCCAATTTCAGTTACGTAGGTTTCTCTTTTTTCTTCAACAGGGTTTGGGCGAAAAGTGTCCGTACTATTTGGATCCATACAACAATCAAGTCACTGGTAGAGTGGTCCATGATCAACCAACTATTGATTATATACTCAAACTGCACAATGAAGTCCGAAGTAAAATCGCTCGTGGGTGGTGCGACCAACCTAAAGCTGGTTGTATGGGCCCTGTGGTAAGTGAAGATGTTATCTGAGGCCTGCTCGTCAAATTATGTAGATTGATCCGACATGGGCGTGATTTAATTATCAATCCAAACTTACTTGAGCGCCGAGTTTGAGTTAATATCGTTGGTGGCTGAAAGAGCTTCAGTTCATTATGCGGTTTGTCTGATTGAATTCGTATAGTCCTTTTTCACGACCAGGTAATGCTTTCGCCCACACCAATCCGTTTGTTTGGGTGTGTGTTTGGGCTTTGGCCAAGTCGAGATTTGAGAGACAGTAAACATTGGGAGTTTTGACAGACGCTGTACTGGTGTCACCTCCATGGACGGCCTGAATTAATTTCTGGGTCACATACCATCATGTGCTTGTTAAATTGAGGGTTTGCCTTTTGGTGAGAAAATCAATCTTCGAAGAGCAATTCTGAAGTAATTCTTCTGTTTTCTTTTCACCTCCAAGCAATGGGACCCTGAGTTGGCTCGTGTTGCTCAAAAGTGGGCCGATCAATGCACGAATGTTGATTACAACGATGATTTGCTCCGAAAAGATCCATGGTTGTTCCACGACAAACACGCTAACAGAAAAACGGGTGAGATCAAATGAACCTGAAAGCGACCACCGCCTTTTATGATTAATCGAAACAACATGATTTCTATTCCAGATGAGTTCAGTAATTGGCAAGGAACTGGTCAAAATGTGGCACGTGACATCGCTAAGGGCGAGGCTGGAAAGTTCGACGCCCAGAAACTCGTTGGTCATTGGTTCAATCAAATCTTGTACTTCGATTCCGAGGGAGTCAAAGCCTTTGGGTAGGAAGAGTATTACCATTTTTTACTGCGATAAGATTATTCAATTAGCCGTCCACTATCTTAGCTCGGGCAAACAGTGCTCTCAAGGAATTGGATATTACACTCAATTAGTGTGGCAAGATACAACTCATGTTGGGTAAGTTTGATCTGTGCAAAATATAACTTTACTCAACTAAAATGAATACGTCTGAAAATCTTGGTTCGTTATTTAACAGTTGTGGTTGGATTCAGTTCAATTATCGTGGGTTCAAGGACTATTACGAGAACTTTCTTGTCTGCAACTATGGACCATCGGCCAATATTTGGGACCAACCCGTTTACGACATCGCCGAAGAAACCTGCAACTGTCCTTGTATTGGATGCGACAAAGCGACTGGCTTGTGCCCTGCTAATTGTAAAATTCACGACTTTTTCACATGTTTAATACTGTTTCTACCATAATAAGACCTTTCAATGCCCCAGGTAACTATGCTGTGTGGTCTTCATGGGAAGAGTGGTCCGAGTGTTCCAAGTCATGCGATGGAGGAGTCAGGAACCGGGAGCGAGATTGCCAAGAGTCAAATTTCCCTCCAAAAGAAACTCCAGCAGTGGCTCGATTAGTCGAAGCTCATGGAAGCTTGGATTTGGTTCCACTCTTTGGCAACGACACCACCACGCCCGTTGGACTCCGACAAAGCGAACCCTTTGGCACGCTGGACCCTGAGTTATGTCTCCGAGGGGAACAAGAAAATCAAGGCGAATGCAATACTGAAGGTTGCCCGCAATGGACCTAATGGGGCAAATGGAGCGAATGCAGCGCCTCTTGCGGAGGAGGACAACAGATACGGGCTCGCCAATGTCGGTATCCTAACAAGCCGTTGCTATTTGCGGATGGAAAATGCCCCGGGGAGCCCTCTGAAACCAGGGTTTGCAATGATGCCGCCACTGTTCCTTGTCCGAGTGAGACTAAGAATCAAATCAAAGACCAAGAACGAACTTATTTCATGCAATTTTGTTTTAGAACTGAGTGAGTGGAGTCCATGGTCTGAATGTACTAAAACTTGTGAATCTGGAGAAAGAACCAAAGAGCGAACTTGCGATGGAAGCAAGGACGAAAATAATCCTTGCCAAGCTGTCCTGGTTGAGAAGGAAACTTGCAACACACAATTGTGCCCACTGTTTAATGAGTGGTCGGAGTGGACTGAATGCTCGGCCACTTGTGGTGGAGGCGGACAAACGCGAGAACGAAACTGTTATGACCCAAACCTTAGATTGAAATGCGACGGTGAACCCCAGCAAACGAGGTAAGCCAAGAAAGTTCTTAAGTTTTGGATTACTCAAGTACAAAGGAGTACATTTTATCATCTGTTAAATCTAGAGCCTGCAACGTCCAACCATGCCCCAATTGGACCCAGTGGTCGGATTGGACCACTTGTAGTGCAACGTGTGGTGGAGGACAAAGAAATCGACAACGCCAATGTGAATTACCTGATGGGACGATAAGGCCAGATTCGGAATGTGGAAGTGGATCTTCAAATGAAGATGGAATTTGCAATGAGGACGTGATTTGTCCTGGTAACATCTCATTATCTACGTATTGTTAATCGCCTTTCATCAATTATGGCTATCATTGCTGTTTTTTTAGAATGGACCACTTGGAGTCAATGGAGCGAGTGCAGCGTGTCCTGTGGTGGTGGAGAACAACAAAGGGTCCGATCTTGTGAGGTGGATGGTCAAATTTACACATCCGACAATGGCAACCCGGGTTGTCCAGGCGATGCCTCAGAGATCCAAGAATGCAATGATGCTGAATCAGTTCCTTGTCCAGGTGAGAAAACATGCACTTGTTTCTCTGTAATTTTTTTTTTTTGCGGACTTCCTTACCGCTACCGGGGTTGGAGTCCCAGCAGTTCAAGACGAGAAGATTATTCATTTTACTTGACTTTTATTTATATATATTATTTGACTTTTATTTATATATATTATTTGATCGACCAACGAATTGGAGTTGGCTGATTTGGCTAATCCTTGAATATAAGGTTGATCCGGAATTTTAGTCAAAAACTTGCCCAAGTCTGACTTAAATCCTGCCCGAGAAAGAAGAGAGGTGGACTTCATTGTTTTAACTAGCCTGGATATACCTCAATATACCTAAATCAACACCGCAATTTTGATCGCTTAAATAATCAAATATCTCTTTTAGAGCTGAGCGAATGGTCAGAGTGGAACCAATGTAGTGTAACTTGTGGAGGCGGAGACCGCTCCCGGACAAGGGAATGTGGAATTCCCGGTTCCAATCCCATCACATCTGCCTCAGTCTCAGCGTCAGCTAATCCATGCAAGCAACCTTTATTTGAGAGCGAAAAATGCAATAATGACCGATGTCCGGTTTATACTCCATGGACTGAATGGTCGGAATGCTCTGCTACTTGCAATGGAGGGAATCAAAGGCGGACTCGACAATGTGTCCCGGCCAATTCGAGACTTTTTTGCGAGGGCGAATCTGAAGAAGAGCGGCAATGCAACGAGAACCCGTGCCCATTGTGGACAGAATGGAGTACCTGGTCCGAATGTAGCTATACATGCGGAGGTGGAACAAGGCAAAAAACCCGAGAGTGTGAGTTACCCAATGGCGATAAAGTAGAAGATTTCCTTTGTGGAATGGGGCCTGCCACCGACGAAGAGCCTTGCAATACAGACAAATGCCCTGAGCTTGGACCATGGACCGAATGGGGTCCTTGCACCGTGACCTGTGGAGGTGGAGAGAAGGTCAGAACACGGGAATGTGGATTGCCCCAGAGATTTAGAGACGACAACCCCTGCCAAGCTGAGCTGAGTGAAACAATGGTATGCCATCCTGAACCTTGTCCCACTCTCACAGATTGGGGGACTTGGTCTGAATGTTCCCATACTTGTGGGGGAGGATTTCGACAAAAGACTAGGGAGTGCATTGGAACGAATGAGAACGATGTTGCTGCGTCAGGCGTTAACAATGACGATGAAAATCCCTGTATGGAACCTTTGGAGGTCATTGAAGGTTGCAATGATGCCACGTGCCCCGTATGGAGTGTATGGGGAGATTGGACCGTGTGCTCGAAAACATGTGGAGGTGGACAACGAACCCGATATCGACAGTGTACTGATCCAGCTACTGGACAAGATGCCTTTTGTCCCGGAAGTAATGAGGAGTCCGAGGAATGCAATTCTCAGGATTGTCCCTACTTCACCGAATGGACCAAATGGACAGAATGCAGCCAGAGCTGTGGAGGTGGGACGAGATCAAAGGTTCGAGAATGCATTGTCAGTGGTGATGAAGCAAATGAAGTCGATGCAACGAACCTTTGCGATGGGGACACTCAATATCAAGAAGCTTGTAATGAAGACGTTGTTTGCCCGGTTTGGAGCGAGTGGACTGATTGGGGGCAATGCACAGCCACTTGTGGTGGAGGAACTGAAAAAAGAATCCGCGATTGCCTTTTACCAGCTGCTCGCAATGGTAATGGAACCAACTTGTATGGTTGTGATGGAGACACATGGGAGATGAGAAATTGTAATGAACACAATTGCCCAACATGGACAGAATGGACCGATTTCACAAAGTGCTCCAAGTCTTGTGGTGGAGGTAGAAGAGTGAAAACTCGGGAGTGCACCTTGCCACCCAATATTCCTGCACCAGCATTGGCTCTTTTTTGTCCAGGAGACGAGAAGGTCATAGAAATTTGCAACACCGACGCCTGTCCAAAGCCCACTGAATGGAGTGATTGGGGTGAATGTTCGGTTACCTGTGGAGGGGGCTTAAGACAGAAAACAAGAGAATGTGTTAACTTCAGAGACAGTAATGGAAATCCTTGTAATGAAGATCTGCTTGAAGAGGAGGCATGCAATGAGCAACCATGTCCAGCTTGGACAGAGTGGACCGAATGGACACCATGCACAAAAACATGCGACAAAGGACGCAAGAAACGAGCCCGAGAATGCCTGCTCCTTACGAGAAGTGATTGTCCAGGGGAGAGTGAAGAATTGGAAGACTGTAATCCTGAGCCATGTCCCATTTTGACCGAATGGAGTGAGTGGACTGACTGTACCCAAACCTGCAGTGGAGGGAGCAAGAGGCGTGTTCGAGATTGTCTCAACTCTGTCAGTGGCTTTGACGCATCGGCCTGTAAAGAACCTTTAGAGGAGCAACAAGTATGTAATACCAATGAATGCCCGGAATATTCCGAATGGTCCGAGTGGACCACATGCACAGCAGATTGTGGTGGTGGAACCAAATCACATATCCGCGAATGTCTCTTGAATGGCGAGCAAATCCAGGAAGACACGTGTGATGGCGATTCAACAGAGCAAGTCCCTTGTAATGAAAATGTTGAATGTCCAATGTGGACAGAATGGAATTCATGGGGAGACTGCAGCGTCACTTGCGGCGAAGGCACCCGCCAGAGAGGGCGTGAATGTGCCAGACCAGTTGACTTCAACGGGCAATTGATGTGCGATGGAGATACTTATGAAACTGGACCTTGTGATTCCTCCGTTCCACCTTGCCCCATGTGGTCTGAATGGAGTGAATGGTCGGATTGCTCGGAGGATTGTGGTGGAGGATACCGAACTCATGTCCGAGTCTGTGGTGGGGGAAATGAAGTGGATGAAGCTGGCAAATCCCAGTGTGGATTTGGAGACTTCGAAGAGTCAGAACCCTGCAACAAAGACATTGAATGTCCAGAGCAGCCCATGTGGAGTGAATGGAGTGAATGGGGCGGTTGCTCCAAAACATGTGGAGGAGGATCCAAAGAGCGTGTCCGTCAATGTGGGTCGAGCGATGGGGTCACCGGATGTGCAGGTCCCTCCCAAGGCATGATGTTCTGTAATCTTGATGATTGTCCTACTGATGCACAATGGAGCCAATGGGGTGAGTGGAGCCAATGCTCTGCTCCTTGTGGAGGGGGTGATCGATCCAGGAGACGGACTTGTGAATCCGAAGCCTCCAATGGTTATGGACCTCCCCCAGAGTGCCCAGGCAATGAGTTGGATCATGAGAAGTGCAACGTAAACCCTTGCTCGTTCTGGTCAGAATGGAACGAGTGGTCATCTTGTTCCTCCACGTGTGGACCTGGAGTGGTAAAACGTTGGAGAGACTGCATTCGTACGAACTTACCACGAGGAAACTTCCCGAGATTAGGCTTATTGGTCTCACCGTGCCCCGGAGTACCACAAGAGTCCAAACCGTGTCAAAATCAGGATTGTCCTCAAGGTACGTGATTTCAAGTTTTTCCCCTGCATATTTCCCACGCAACTCACTGGTATCAACCTCGCAACCTCTCAAAGTTGTTTGACGGTAGTGCCATCTTGCCGATCGACCTCCGAAATGTCATCTTTACAAATAATCACCCCCCTCCCCGATATTATCTTGAAATATCCCATCATTACTACTCTGACATTTTCAATCACTTGCAAAGTTGCCCTAATATTCGAGCTACAACGTAACTAACCTTCTTATACAAAAGAACGGCACACCAGGTAAGTACGTGAGCCACGTCTCAGCATTAAATGCCATTCATGCTTCCAAATTGTTGAGCAAACACGATCCTTCCTGCCCACATTTTAAAGGGTGTCGGTAACGCTGGAAGACGTTGTACCTGATATCACACATGGTGTCTACCACAAAATAATACTGGCCTCTTCGCTACTCGATCCTTACCCATCGTAGCATTCACCAGAGGAAATTGATAAGCAAATCCAGAAGCTTCTGACCCAGGCCTCAACTATTCATTAAAACGCTGTGCATGCCTTTGTGGCACGAGAGGAAATAGCTTTTCACATTTTGTTTACGATCATTCTACCGACTAGTTTTTTGCACATCTTTAACGGGGCCTGAATTCGCCCAGTACATTGACCTGTAAAGTCGTTTATCTTTGATCTCAGAGTTTCCCTTTGGTGCGTGATTAAGTACAAAGGCTCACGACAATTCCTGATTCTGAAGCGCCTTTTCTATCAAGAAAGTACTGTCATTTTTATTCCGATCTGGCCAACAACTGGTTACACAGGTTCGTATCCCTTGGTTGAACACATAAAGTTCTTTATTTGCCGTCTGAATTCCTATCTGCATGCGTTTGAACGGCAAAAAAACATTCGACCATCGAGAAATCCAATGCGATTTTCAAATGGCCCATAATGAGTCAGAGAGTTCTCGCGAAGACGGGCTTTTTAATTCAGGAATTCTTTCTCCCGGCAATACCTCCCGGATGCTAGGACTTTCTACACACGCAGACAAGATTACACTGATGCATACATAGAACCAACCGAGATATCAGATTCCATTATGATTTGCCGTGTATTCATGGTTGTGACCTCAAACCTCAAAGGGTCTCACTTGCAAATTCGAAAACGACGATGAATTGCAAACGTAGGAAGAGGAGGAAGAGCGAGAAGATGACTTGGTCTTTGTTGGAGTTGAAGGAACCATTGCATAGGGGATTCATTCTGATCAAAATCTTGTCCACAGCAGATGATGTATGAGGGCTACCATTCATTTAGAACATATTGTAGAGCCAGTCTGACTTTGGGTCGGCAGAGATATCACAGTCCTGCTAATTAAACACATCGTTTGGTACGAGAATGCAAATTTTTACAACCAAGCTCTCAACCATGCAAATATTTGATGAATAGCTCCCTTGTCCAAGAATGCCCATCAATTTAAGTCAGGGCACGTAAAAGAGTTGGGAAAACCATGCAGATAATTATTCAAGAGCCTTTTTCCAGACTTCTAACAGTCTGATATCTACGAATTATGTGACACAATTGGCATTGGAGAAAGATTGTTGTCTACCTCTAAGACTTCGGACGCCCCATAAATTTGGCTGTCTTGACCCTCTTTGGCCCACCAATTTAGGTTCCAACCACCAATCTACAACCTGTAATTGGTCCCACCACCAGCACTAAGTTCACGAGTGCCAATTATTCACTGAGGGAAATCACGACCCAATCTCGGCATGATTTGGAATTCATTGGATCGTTTTTTACCATGCGGTCACCCTTAAGCTATCCATAATGACAACAAAGCAAAGCCCTGTGCAACTGGTTGACAAGATACCTGGTGATCTAGCGACTAAGAGTTGAAGAGCAAATATGTAAATAGCCTTTCAAATGGACGTGAAGCCATTGGTTAGTGATGATACCCAACCATCGCAGTCGTCGCCTTTTTTGCCAGTGTCCAAAAATGACCAACGTGTTAAGCAATCTCAATCGTTCTCGCTCAATTACAGTGATGCTCAAGGAAAGGAGTGACTCGTTGTTGGCTGCCAAAAACCTCGGTTCAAGACACTTTCTCTTTCTTAAGGAATTTCTATCATTGTGATTCATCTCTTTGAAAATGGGCCTATGAAGCTGAACAACCCTGCTTATAGAAGTATTTTAGATTGTCAAAGACGATGATTTTCTGGGGGCCACTCTGCGTGAAACGAATCGATTTTGTCGCCTTGAATGGCATCAAGATTGAATGTTTGAGGCATCCTGTAGTCGTGATCCTCGTCGATTTGAGTCATGTCAACCTTGTTGGATTTGGACGACCGAAATATCAAGGTTATTCTGGGCCACATTTTTGGATCTTACTCTAACCTCTCCCTGCCTATTATTGTCGCCGAGGACAAGAGGAAGCCTTTGAGATGTGTTCTTAAAACACTTGAGTGCATCATCAGGAAATAATGAGATCAGTTCCAGAACTTATCAGCCTTGTTTGGAGGACAAAGGAAATATGCCTGATCAGAAAGGACCGTGTCGCCATTCTTGGGCTTATCAACCGCTTTTGCTAATCTTTTTAGCTGCTCATGGTCGTGGTACGCATGCTTGGCACAGTTTAATTGCGTACTTGTTCAACAACTACGAACGTAGTAGCATATCCTACAATCTGTTGCCGTTCGGAAGTTGATATTCTTGAGATTAGCTTTAAGCGGGGAATGTTGAATGGAATATAAGACGCAAGAAGAAATGCCAAATTGTTGTGAATATGATCCCACTATTTACTTTGGTCAACCTAAGACAGGCATTCTTTGATTGAATTGTTTATGTGGTAGTCCTACCTTCATGGGAAACGAATGATCTGTCGCGCACAAAATGTCCCATTGGCGACTTCACCAAATTCTGGCCTGCTCAGATTACAAACAAAGACATGATGTACGTAGTATTGCCAACTTATGCTTTGGAAGAATGCAAGCTGCCTTCGAATAGCAGCTACTTGCAATAACGGTCATCCTAACTCAGGAAGACAAGGATCGCTTCTGTTGGTCTCACATCCCGACGAGTTCCTAAGAGTCTAATGGGGTTTCATGCTTTAAGTTTGGTGTTTGAACCAGATCTAAAATCTGTCTCTCTTGCTGGGCATCATCAAATTGATAAACTCCCCTGAAACGTCCTTGAACACTTAAAATTGACCATTCCAGCCTATCGAATCGATGTAGACTTGACATTTGAGGAGCAATCTTCACAGTATGAACGTACGTGGTAGGCTAGATTTGGATGGGGTTCGCTAGCACGTTTTTGGGTTGGTTTGGAGTCAGTTGAGTGTTGTGAATGCGATTTGTTCGCGCTTGAAAGGGTGGAGTTGGTGTTCCTGTCCAGGACTCGGTTGGCACCTGTGCAGCCAAAGTACAATGGGCATGTTGTATCAGGAATGTACACGTCTTGTGCACCTCCAAATACTGGAGCATTCTTGAAACGCCAAACCGCATTCCGTTGTGAGGAGGATGATAATGGTAGCTGCAAGTTCAGTTCGAGTACAGAGAGAGACGGTAGGATATTCAAGCTGATTTATGAGCTGGTCAAGAATAGTTTTCTCAATGACATTTCTCGGGCACAATGGAGTGTGTGTTGTTACTTCCTGGGCTCAGGAAAATGTCAGTGGTTTTGTAATAAATCAAAGCTCCCAAAATTGGCCCCTCTGGAGGTTGTTTATCTTTTGAGCTTGCGCTGAATATCTCTCCGAGAAGCTTGGTCATTGGGCATGCACGCTAATGGTCGAAACGACAATTGAAACTTGGTTCCCAATGGAATCTTAATCATGCCGTGCAGATTGAAAAAAAGACTAAGAAGGTTTTAGTTTTCGTTTCTTTTCAGAGCCTCAGGCTTCGCGAGATCCCCCCAAAAAAGTAAAATATGAATTTGGGTGAACTAATTTCCAAGCGGCAACTCATCCTTAAAGCTTCAAAGGAGATTTTTTTTTTAATCAGTTTTCTAGGATCTTCCACAAAGGCTCCTCATTTTAGTGCGACAACACCCTGAACCCGAATTAATTCAGACATTTGATTTCTCCTCGGCGAAATTTCTTATTTAGTTTTTTGTCTTTAGCTTTATCTAACACAAAAACAAAAGGCTCTCATGTTGCCGTCACGCTATTTATTCTTGGACACTCGAGCCATCTCTTTGAGAGTGACGAGCAAAAAATTGTCCAAAAGAGACGCTTTCCTCCAACATGGTATCAAATGCCAACTTATCTCTTGAAGCTAGCTAGATCCGGAAATATTCGGTATGCAAATCAAGCGTTTCCAAGATTGAAGTCAAGAGCACTAGGAGCCCAATAACGAACCCTTTCATCGTCTTGAATCCACTTTGGCATGCAGCAACTCGAGCCCTGAAGGTCATAGCCAATACCACATGCCATAGCTTCATGTCAGTGGCATATATTTAGGTCTACATGGGCCTTCCGCTCGGCCTATCCAGCAATTTCGCTGAAAGCATGTCCAACATGGCTTGGAAAGGAATCTAGTGATTGGACATGCGGATAATTTGTAAGTTGCCAAACCAGATCGATTGCATAATTTAGGTTGGATTAGCCACGTTGCTTGCGGTTTATCAGAGGCCCGTTTTCGTCGCCAAGTTTGGGATTCAATCGTTCCAAGTCAAGCGGAGCAAATCTCGACAACTCGACAACTCGATTTGAGTCAGATCGTGGCAACACCTGCCTGCTTTAAAAACTCAATTGTTCACCTTGAATGGTGAACTTTAGTTGGGATGTCGGGTTTAATTGCTCGGAAATGCACTTGAGTAAGACATTGTCGCCTTTGGTCTTGATCGTTCCAAGACCCGTGTTCTTTGTTCTTAGGAATCGAATGCTAATTCGTCAGCTCCTCACTTTGAGGGATATTCTTTTGATCCAAATGGAAGCGAATCGGTCTGAAAGGAAACCGAGAATTGAACCCGACCATTAGCACTCTCCCAAAACCCCTCACAGCGGATCTCTATTATTGGAATTCCTCTCGCTCTGAATTGCATCTTAGAATAAAGTACCCGAGGCCAAATCACTATGCGGCTATACTAAGAACTCTGGTCATAACTCTCCCGACAACATTCTTTCATAAAGCAATTAACGTGCGTACAAGACTGAAGAATATCGTTGGCGCAGTAGTCAAAATCCATCTTAATCGTAATCCGTGGAGTCAGACAAGCGATTTGATTTCCATATATTATGGATTGCGGGCGCAAGAAGGTGATCAAGAGCATTAATTATGCTAGATACAAGCCTCAAAGATGTCACAACGAGTTGTGTCATTCCATTCGATAAAGTAACAGTCGGCTTGATTTGCTATGTTAATCTGAATACATAAATTTAAATGGGCCCGCTCTTTTTCGAAGTATTTAAGTGTTGCACTTAGAAGCATTCGTCTTCTTAGTTCATTCGGTAACCACCAGAGGCGTTCATCATCTGAAATAGCACCTGTTAATTAAAATTGCAGTAGCAATTGTCGGGTGATGCTAGAGTCGATTACTTTTTTCTTCAAGGTTAATCTATCAACCGACAAAAGAATGCAATGTTTTGCATGTTTTTAAACCTACCACTTCCAAGTAAGTTTTATCCCTCCAAGAAGCGGACTTGGCTTTGAATCTCGCTCGAGAGCTCGCTCACGCCAAGTAAATCATTACGTTGAGCCCCGCCCATCTTTTAGGTCAATGATGATCTGCAATTATTGCATTGTATCGAGCACAACGAGAGTCAGTGATGTCTCACAACACAGTGCTTCTCTGGAGTAATTGAACCTCTCCCATTGACCAAAAACTACGCAACTCCCAACCCGGCCAATAAAACCTTAATCGCTCTTTCAGACACAACGCTGCCAAAATAAGAAGGGAAGCCTCCAAAACAGCATTGTAAAGATTTCTATTATGTAATCTAGAGCAAAAGTGGAATGTGTCTTGTTGATCGAAGAAACTTACTTAAGCATGCATTTGGAAAGGTTGCTTAAATTCGGTTTTGAGTTAACCGCAAAGGTCGGTGTAGAGTTGCAATCATCGGAATTGGCTCCGTTTCAACCACATCTCCCCAATTAGTCTTGTCACGACCTGTTCACCTGCCCAATCCCTTTGGATGAGCTTCCAATTTTGTGAAGGTTGAATAAAAAATGGGTTACAATATCTGTCGACAACGACAGTGAACAATACGACCCTGTCCTGTCTTGTTGATGCATGTTTCTGGCATGAACACCCAAAAGGTAATCAAGATGCCCACCATTAAAAGCATGCTTAACCCATAAACTAAGACTTATTTGTGATGATACCACCTGATGATGGGTGAACGACTTTGCAAATGTGTCTGAGGAGAACTGGCTAGCTACGGTTTACTTACTCTAGATTCACTTATGGATGGCATAATTGCTCATCAGGCGGCATGAAATATTTTTTGGCTGCACCTGCAAACTTCTGGCAGCTTTATAAAGCTCTCCATAGTTAGAAAGTAGCATCACTCTTTTAGATGTGTCTGAATATGTTCATTCGTTTGTAACAATTCAGATATTATTAATGACTTGTTGCTCTCAAGTAGCTGACATAAATTGCTTGTTGAAGATGTTGCGTCTAATATCACGTAGTCGTGATATCGTGAAGTGACATTTTTCTAGCATTTCGTAAATTCAAACAACCTAACCACGTGTACTTTCCTGGAGTGATAATGTTTTAGTCAACCATATTGGGCTATTCCAAGTGGTTTACTGGAAATTCCCAGAGCTTATCCAAGCGTAGAATGCCAATGAACTTCGCAACGAAGTTATTTCATTATATTTCCGAATTGAGTTACCTGGCCCAGGTGGTTCATTCAATAACAACCTTCTCCGAAGATTGGAGTCAATTTCAATCGTTCTTGATTGTCGATGATTCTTCCACTTAAAGAATGTCAGGTTTGCACTTCCGGGATTCGATCCAAATGAATCCATCCACACCCAATCGCCATGTCAAACCCAATTTTAAAAAAGCCCTTATTAAACATATCTGGCAATCTTGACAACCTCGTTTGTTGGCTCAGAAATAACTGCTTCACCTTCTAGAGCAGCCAATTTCGCTCAAGATCGTTGAGAGTAATCAACGATTCGGTTGGAGCCTAGGAGAGCTCGACGAGTGAATGCCTCGTCGATGGCCTCGTTTTCGAACAAGTAAGATTGGCATAATGCTTTTTTGCACGAGGAATATGATGATGAGGATTTTGATGCAAGTCAGCACACATGATTTGGTTGTTGTGAGTGTGGACGAGCGAATCAAAAGAGAGCCTCAACTGTTTCTACCACTGGTTATGTACACATACGCATCAATTGTACGTGGTGGAAGTAGCACACACACAACCCCAAATGAAAAGCCAGTTAGAGGGTCTCTTTGAGCGGCTGGGATCCATCACGTCATGTCAAACCGAAAGAAAAAGCCCAAACATGAAATTACCATTCATAAACTTTGAATAGACGAAGGAGAGGACCAGAGAAATGTTCAAGTGTCATGCGATCTCGCCAGATTAGTTGCCAAACGACAGCAGCGCAGCCGAGAATCCCAAACAACCTTCTTGAATTCGAACAATGTTTGCTGTGCGATCAAACCAAAGTTCATGAGGCGTGGAATCTCGTTTGGAAATCAGATCTGAATTCTGTCTGAACTCGCCAGCTCGCCTTGCTCGAAGACCGGCCCGATTTGGCAAACAATGGGCTCAAGTTTGGCACTAAAATCTTGCCACGAAAGGTTCGTCAGACATTTCGGCCTGACTTGGGACGCTTGAACAAAGAGGGTGAGAACACATTGGAGCTCTCCTCGGATGGTTCGGATTTTGGAGCAAGACGAGGCTTTCCACGACAGCCAGTAAAAGCTATCAAATGTTAGATAAAGATCGGAATATTTCGATCATGAATGAGATGAAGGCTGTGATCCTCCAAAACTGATTAAAAGCCTCCAGAGCCGCCTAAACCACACCATTGATAGCTTGGTATTAATTGAAGAAAAGTTTGATTGATAGAAGCAACTTTCTTCATGCCATGCTTCTATTTTTTGATGCATGGTGATTAAGGTTTACGTCGAAAATTCAGCCACCCTGAATCCTAGAAAACACGTCACACGTGTATCCTGTTGTTATTCTTGATGAAGGATAATACCTGTTCTAAGACTGGAAACGGGATGGCCTTATCTGTTAAATTTCTCCCAATGAACGGGTTTTCATCCACCAATATCCAATATGAGCCAAGTCCGAAGCTTTTACTTCTTCCAACTCTTTCCAACCCCACCCAAAAGAGAAAATAATCGAGTTTCTTTATCACGTACGTGTGTGTACATACCACACATCCCGTCAGCGGGGTCAATTTTGATATCGTGGCATTTGATTTATAGCACAAGATTGTGCCCCTAATCAAGTGCAAAACCACGCTCGCCAACATTCCAAGATTCGTCTCGACCTCAATTTTCTCATCTTCAAGTGGTCACAATGGAACTTGTTACTTCGAAAACATTCGAAAAGGCAGCTGAAAGAAACTCTGAACTGGGACATGGACGGACTTCCCCCTCCCTCTTTAGCATTGTGTGTTCAATCCGTTGTGGGCCGACCCACTCTTCACTCTCAACTTGGGTCTGTCTCACCCATACCTGAATACGAATGTCGAACCGTGGATAGAGAGATATTCTACGACGTACGACTAGAACGTTAGAGCTTCTTCATTTTCTTTCGTGTTGACTAAACATAACGCCTACTCGATTTCAAAGACCAACTGGGTTCCCGGTCGTGACTGAATCCGGACCGAAAACTGAAATCGGCCAATCAAGATAATAATGCCAACTGGCTTTTAAATTAGGGCCAATTCATTCGTCTCATGGTATGAGCGACCTACTTTCTTGGAGGTTTTTCAATATTTTTTTGAATAGTCCAAGAAGTCATGGGTTGAATTGGGCATATCCGCATTCCAAGAAATCAATGTCGATTTGGAGTGGAGAATTGAAGTTGCAGTCATCAGTTGTTGGGATATTATGTTTACCACCCACCATCCCACATGAATATTCTTTCGGATTTGAACGAACGTGTCCATTAGATGGAATCCCAGCGATCATTGTTTACATGGGCCCTGGCACTATTCTCTTCCACGTGAGTGACTTCGCAGGTGTCTCGATCGGACGTTGTAAAATGGTCGAAGGAATGTTCGAACAAGTCGAATTTGAGTGGCTGCTCTTCTTTCGGGAGAGCTTCATGGGCAGCTCGACGCGGTTGGAATTCTTTTGTCAAGTGCGTTTGTAAGTGATTTTTTTTCAAGCTTATCCAACCCATCGGACATGGTAGTCAAATTTAGATCAAGATAATCATCGGCTCCGACAGTTTTCAACTTCGCAGCTTCACTGATATGCTCTCTTGACCCCAGTTTTGTCTTCATTGGTTTCAAGCTCGACAGCCAGAGAGATACTCTTCTTGGGCAAGGTCAATGTTTTGAGCTTGATGTGAAGCGTGGCCGCCAAATTCAGATTTCGAGTAAATCGTGACGTCGAAGGTTCAACACAGATCAGTTTTAGACACTTTTAATGACCTCGGGGCATCTTCGGTCCGTAAATGGAGGAAAACAACGTCCATATATGGCTTTTCTCCGTTTGGGCCTCGTCCTGAATACCTCTTGAAGATGAGGTGAGAGTGGTCCTGGAGGAGCGACGATAGAATGGATTGAAGGCCCCGAACTAGAGAATGTGAAGCTCCCGAGGCTGACAGATTGTTCTGTCCAAGAATGATTGTCAATCGACCCTCGTCCTCTATGTACTTCTCAAAAACATTGGGCAAAGCTTGGAAGTGTTTCAGAGAGAGTTTCCATGTCGAATGTTTCATAACTTGAGATCTTAAATGAATGGAGGCAATTTGTCACTTATCGGGTGAGGTCAAGACCAGGTCACGCCCATAATTCCAAATGGCCGGACCTCACCTAGAGTGTACGGAATGTAGGGAAAAATCAATTTTAAGATTCGATTACACGCCTTGTTGCAATTACCACTTCTCCCAGGCTTGAGCTCCCAGTGTGACCCGATTTGACTTGAGAAATGGCGGTTTTTTATGAAGATGGATCGTGAGGAGTCGAATACGAGCCTCTTGACTCTTTTGTCTGTGGCCAATTTTATTTCATTATTGCTTGGCTTGGTTCCTTGCCCCAGCCAAAGGAAGTGCATAATTGAGTCATTAAAAAGTCTGCACCTCGGCGGGTTCATCCCCGAACCCTGACTCATTTAGACCGCAATAAACTGTAAATTCCACTTTTTGGTCCTCGTAAAATGGATATTCTAACTCTGTATCTCTTTTCTTGAAGTTCTTTAACGTTTGACCAGACAAATCTTTGAAATGTCAAGTGAACCATATCAAAGTCCCGTTAACAAAGCGTGTTCTTGGGTGGCAAAGTCGTTTCACGTGAAAGATCCAGTGGGTTTACAGACGGGAATTATTTACATTTCCGACAACACATCTTGACATTTAAGGCCAGATCTGTGTGGAAGAAAATGATCTTCCTCTGTCCCCAAATGGATGTGACAGGGATGAGTTGTCTTTCCGAGAATCTTTAGACAATCTAGGAGCCAGAACTCAAGATCTTGCTCATCTTGCCTCGAATCTTCCAGGGCTTAGCCCATTCTTATGAGTCAAGCATGTAATTATTAGTAATGATAGGGAGTAAACGTGACTTACTTCAGCTGATTCAAAAAAGGTTGAAACGAGTCAAATTACCGCTTTCAAATAGAAAAACTCCCCTGCAAAGCGTTATCTTGTCGATCCGAGTAATTTTTTGAATACGTTTTTTGTGTCACTTTCGAGGCAAATTGCTGTTCAAGCTGTGTCTGGCCTTAATTTATGGCAATGAGCTTATCCCGGACTGGTTGGGCCGATAAGACAACAACTGGTTCTGGCTCTCCAATCCTCCATTATTCAACAGGAGAATGGCCCCATTCCAGTTATTAATGAATTGTGCCCGAGATCTCGTGTAAAGAGGGACTTATTAACATCAGTGATATCAAACTGAGCAAGTTTGGGAGAAAATGGAGAATTTTAGTCGTGGTCACTTATTTATTCCGTTCTTTGTCAACATTGGAACGAATCCATCATGGCCAAGGCAACAAACGAAGCAATTTGATTTGTTGGTCAATTCCAGTTTTGGTGCCAATCAATTGATCACCAGAATGTGCAATGGTGCATTAGAGTCCAACTGAAAGGCCCTCTTACTCGCTTTGTCTTCATGCTCCCCTCTATTTCTATTCCCGTGATGAATGTTAATTCAAAGGCGAATCGGATTTTATTAGACAATTTGGCCGTTTGAGCGGTCGGTGCAAAACAATAAAGCTGTGGAGGCCTTGCATCCAAATATCTGAGAGCTTGACAATTGGTCTGATGAGCATTCTATCCGGCCTGATCATTCCATAACCTTTGAAGACCTTAACATTAATTTGGGTAGAATGGGTTCTCATTGGCTTGGTGTTTTTTCTGCAAAGTGTAGAGCCTCTCGATTGTGGGCTTTCAAATGTTAGTATACGTCAGATGGCGTTATCATAACAATTCAAACAACGCTCTACGAACAAGTTTTGGGCTTCTTTTGTTCCCCAAAACCCAAAGCGGGCATTTTGTATGCCTGGACACAATTTGTGTTGGTTTGAGCTATTGATGAAGATTAAGAGCTACACTGAGTGTTTGCTCAATATCCTGGAGCTTTCAATAGATGTAGCGAGACACACCAATGTCTAGAAAAGTGTTTTTTTTTCTTGGCCTTTCTAACAATTGACGATGTGCGTGAAGTAGAGAGATTTCAGATCGATGACAAAAAATGTTTTTGTACGAGTAGGTAGTAAACAAGCATTAAAAATTACGTTAGGCCAATAATCTAGGATAAAGATATCGATCACTCATTCGAAAACTTAACTCGAGTCTTTTCAAACCACCCATTTTTTTCTTGTATGTGAGACTTGACTATTTCTACTGACAAAAAAAACGGATTTGAGATAACAGCTCAAAGCACGTAGATCTTGATCTTAACCGCATGAATCGACAATTGTTGGTTTTCTTCATCTTTACCAGTCTTGTTTGGTGTCTTTTGGCCAATGGATGGATATTAGAGGTGAACAAATGGAAGATCACTATCAATTACCGTGCGCCAAACACTCTCCTGAGAGTCTTCTTGAGTGCTTCTTCTCTCTGGTTCAAGCAAAGTGCGTGGTGGCATTTTCCATAACCGTTCAAGTCTCTCTCCGGTGTGAAACGTGCTTCCTTCTCGTTGTTTTTCTCGTCTTATCAAGATCCTCAGCCAAGGGGGAATTCAAAAAGAGGAGAGACCTCCTCCCACCCCGAAACAAAGATTGGAAATGCATGATTTTTTACATCTCATTGTCTCAATCTTCCGATATATCAGGCCCTAAAGCAAGATGAGGGCCTCCTTTGGACTTCTTCAACTTCAGTTCCAATTTTTAACCCGAGCTTTGAGTCCACGGACAAAAATACCCGGGATCGCCTGGAGGGCACCCAAAAGTATCGTTGGATTTGGTCAATTTGTTCCCACAAAAGTAGGCAGGCCAGACTACAATTTTGGATTTGAGCGTGGTCGAGAAGTCCATGGGCCTAACTAGGCGAGATTTCACGCTGTGTTATTTTCTATTGAGAGAGATTAGATGCGAGTGAGCCAATTTCCTTTGAAAAACACCTCTCATCGTGAAAATTGCCGCGCCTCTTCTTCTTGTTCTTCTCCGCGATTCTTGAGGACTCAAAAAAGGTGAATCCCAAATATCCAGGTCATTAACGGAATAAGATCTTGCTGCTGGCGCAATGGAATGGAATAAATCTGGGGATCTTCTCCTCGCCATTGACGAAACGAAACCTGGCCTACAATTTCAAGCGGTTCAGGTTTTACCTACAGTAGTTACTTTCTTTCCTCAGGCGATTGGTGAGGTCATTTACTTCCCGCTGATGTGATACTTGATGGGTATGCAAATGCGGAGGGATAGCTCAAGATTTCTCCTGGGTATTAAAAGATCATTTTGGACACATTCCGTGCAGCAGACGAAGAGAGTTTTTATTTCCTCGAGTTTCCCGCCCACGGCTTTAAGCGTTGGTTTGGTTGGATTGTTGGGCATGGGTTTTTACTTCCACAAGAAAATGGGCCAAGAGTGAGCATCAGTACATCTTAACCAATGATATGTTCTATAGAAAATGTAAGGATGAATCGTTGTAATTTCAATGACTTACAGTTGGATATGTCCACAAAAACTTATGTTAGAGTTTTGTAGTCTAGATATTCATAGACAAGGAGCTGAAAAAAGCTGACAAATGTGATTGCACGGCTAACCACAATTGTTCCTAGCCTAGAGTCATCATTATAAATGGGCATCAGAGCAACTACTAAAAGGGAGGCGGCTTTATGTGAGCAAAAACTGCTCTTCGGACCATGAGAAGACGACACTTTCTGTTGAAAAGATGTGTTTTTTTTCAGCTCCCTCACTCCCATCAGATTGAGCTTTTGAGAGAGCTCTTGACGTTAAAGTTGACGTCAGTCATCGGGCAATCTCAAGATCTTGGTCTTGGTCTCGGTCTCCCAATAAATCGGTCTTTTTCGTCCAAAATATGCTTCTTTCGTTGCCTGGCCACCTGGCTGGATCCGTGACCAGTAAAGTAGCAGAGGTAGTACTATGTTTCTCGGCTTCATTGTTCTTCGAATCTCCGTCCAGCCTTTCTATGAAACAAGATCGCAAGAAACGTCGTTGGTGAGAAAGAAGACGAGCAAGCTGTAAAAAAGTTTCAAACTTTGTTGAAGGCGAGTCAGAAGCGAGGTTCCTGAGGATTGCCTGCTGGAGCGGAGGTTCTTTCCTTCCCCAAACGTCAACTATCACCGTGGGCATTTCGAGATGTTGCTTGGAAAATTTTTGCGTTGAAGGCCTGCTTTGATTGCGACCGTGACTCAACTAAGGGAAGCTGAACACACATCTTTTTTCCTCTCTCTACTTCTTCGCCCTCGTCCATGTGGGCCCTCCAGATTCACGTCAAGGTGGTACAACCATTAAGCAAGGGTACCATTGCGGGGAAGAAGAAAAAAAGATCGACGATATCTCGTCCAGAATTTCGTTCTTGGGCGATAGGTGGAAAGAAAGAGAGAGAGAGAGAGCTAATCTGGCAACGGGCGACGATCTCCACCGTTCATCAGTAACTGAAAGCCTACGTTGTGTCGAGAAGGCGGTGTGCGAGGAATGGTGTTGTTGTAGACGGAGCCCAGGGATTTAGGCCTCACAACGACAGTCGAAGAAGTCTGATCAAAGTGATGTGAGCTAGTGTTGTTGGCTCTGAAGCTCGAGATGGATCAGTGAAATATGTTGCAAGCAGCAACAACAACAGCAACAACAACAGCATCACCATTATTACGGAGATGTGTCAATTCTCAAGTGAAGTTGGGCCCCAACCAAGGTGGATGTGATTCGGTGGGCAAATAGGTCGTTGGGAATTACTCAGGCCTGGACCTGGTCAGTAGGCCTGTGACGGCCCTCGTTAGTCTGAATATTGTCTGAGGGTGGATGTATTCATTCATTCATTAGGTCATCCATCACCATTCGTGAACACACGAAAATTGGCCTCGTTCTGTACAAACGATCAAGAGTGATGTCGACGAGACATGGATCCATGATCGTCTATGTGAGGTGTGAAAGCGGAATGTCACCTTCCTGAGCCGAGATTCGCTGAGCCATCAAGATGAGTAAACAGGAATCCATTATTAGGGTTCTCGAGGTGCAAATCTTCCTACTCATCTTGCCGTTAATCGCGGGTATTCCACTGCCATGGCCTGACCCTCGCCCCCAGATTATCGTGAGGTCGCAGAATCTGCTCTATCGGAACCAACCGGGTCGGCAAATCGATCTCACGGGAGCCTTGCCCACCTCGGAAGTGTTCTGGCTGAACTTTGAGGAGGGATACTTTGCTTGTCAGATGAATACGTCAGAGAAATTCCTGAAGCTATTCCAACTATCCAGACTCTGCGATGGCGTCGACGATTGCTTCATGGGCAGTGATGAGCTGAGGGACGAGCACAAGTGCTCCGAAGGTTGCGGGTCAACCTGCCAATTTGGTGTGTGCATTACGACCAAAACCAATGGGGATCGCTGCCTGTGCAATGAGGGCTTTGGAGGTGAAGGCTGTGATATTGCAGACACGAATGAGTGTCGCTATAAACCCTGCTCCATGTTTGCGGAGTGTACGAACACCCTTGGCAGCTTCCAATGCAAATGCCTGCCAGGCTATCAAGGCGACGGATTTCATTGTGAAAGCATTCCCGTCAATAATGATACCAGTTCGGATGCATCGTCGGGAGTGAGTGACCAGTTCGGTGACCAAGACGATGACAACTCAAATGTGATAGGAGGGGGAGTAGGTGGCCTTTTTGCACCGGCGAAAGATGGGTCTTCTAATCAAAATGAGGTAGTGAATGACACCTTGTCAGAAATATCCAAACCCGTTGCTCCTAGTCACGTCCCCGGGAATACCTCAGCAGATCAACATGATGATGTCCCGTCAAGTGTCAAAGAGGGTGGAGAGTCTCACGGTTTGTCTGCCAATCAACAGCCTTCAAATCGGGGCGAGGATTCGGAAAAAAGTGAGGATGCAATCGTCTTCCCAACGGGAAACCTGCCAAGTTCAGAGGGTAATCAAGTCAGAACTGACACCAAAGAGGATGGTAATCATGATGGGGGTTCGTCATTGGCCGGGGACGTTCGGGAGGATCCCATAGTTGTGGGGTTCGATCCCAATACGTTCGAGCCAATTTTCAGTCCAAAAGAGGAACCCGCGGCGTCCACCAAGGGCCCGTTTATTGACCTTGGCCTGGACGACCCAATCAAGGCTCTGAGTGAAATTCTTCGCGACAAGACATTTGGTCCATCCGAAGGGCCCGATCAACGCACTCCAGAAAAATCAGATAGCCCCATTACGATCAATTATGATTTGGATTATGAATACCCTGAATTAGGCTTATCTCCATCCTCGCCACGGACGTCTGATCAACCAATAACCATCCTTTATGACTTGGACTATGATTACCGGGAAAATAGCTTGGATCCTGATTTTGTTCCGGAAACCACTGAAGAGCAATCATCGTTGGAATCTTCAAACGAAACAATAGCGAACGATCAAAGCTTGCCTGATTTCATCGCTCCCGAGCAAATGTCTGATGAACCTACCAATACCCAACATCCGATTGGGCAGCAACCAATGAACATTTTACCTAATGAAAGGAAGAAAGAAAGAGTGCCATCGGTTTCCAATTCAGCCTTGGATTTTACACTCAATTCAAATAATAACGAGTCAGAGGACATTTCCAATGAGGATGCTCTCATTCAACCTTCTGGTCCAGCTCTTTTGCCAGATCTGAGCAGAGAAAGGCCAACCACTGAGAAAGATACTCAAAGTTCTGCCGGTGAATCGGACGAAATATCACAAGAGTCTCTAATTCCAGAAACGACACCAAAAATCATTTCTGACCCCATTAGAGAGACTTTCCAGGAAATGGTTGCTCAAGACAACATCTTAAAACCATCCACAACTGGGCCAAACCAAGAGATTGAAGAAACCCTCTCTACTTTGGAGAATACATCCCCCGAGATTTCTAAATCTGACACTGACACCGAGTTTGTCCAAAATGAGATGAAATCTAATCCAGATGTAGATTTTAGGACGACTCTTGTTCCCGACCATGCTCGAAATCGACCAACAGAAATTCAATCAACCTTAGACAATATTATGTCGTCTACTTCCAAACCTTCAAATAGATCGGGGCCTCCCTTAAACCAAAAAGAGATTGAAGCTTTTTCTTCTGAATCAAGTTTCAGTGGATCAGATGTTGCTCCATTTGATGGGAATAATCCGATTCCCAATATCGGGACCAAGGCTACTCCAAAAGAAAACCTTGTGCCTGTTGAAGAGGTAGTTTTCATACCTGAACATGCCGGGGAAAAACCCACGGAGGTTTCGAGTAGCAAGGGCAGCTCAAGAGTGTCGACAATGCCGCCATTCTTTCCAGACAACATTCAAGATGATAATTTGGACCAAAGTTCTACCATGGTCCTTCAAGATGACGAACCCGGACAAAGTCAAGCCATTGATCCGTCGACTACGTCTGGAATAAAACAACGTCTTAATTCTGTGAAAGATACCATTGCTGTTGGAAGCCCTGATGAGACGAATCTGTTTCAAGGGCCAATTTCAAAACCAAATCTTATTCCTGATCATACAAAGGACAAACCAACGGAACTTGTGGAGGATGTGAAAGATTCTGGAGCCTTGAACGCTTCTAGCAATGAAGATGCGATCATTGAATTTGGTGACTCGTTGAGTTCCAATGAAAAACCAACTCTTCTTCCAGAACATGCATTGCACAAGCCAACGGAATTTGTCCCAAGTAATGTTCACTCTCCAGTAAAGACATTTACTCATGACATGATAAAGAATCCGGGTCAAGAACCAATGCTGATCCCGGACCATGCTAAAGGCAGGCCAACCACATTATTTTCCAATGGAAGCCCTACCAACTCTTTCCTTCCATCTGGGCTTGAAGACCATTTGAAATCCAACCAGGTTTCCAGCAACGAGCATTTCATTCCAGAGCACGCCAGAGATAAGCCAACAGAATTTGCTATTGGTGAAATTGGTTCTCCAGTAACAGAAAACTCACAGAGCATTCAGGACAACTTAAACCAAGAACAAGTCCTTCTCCCAAAGGAACCAACAACTTTCGTTCCTGATGAAAGCTCTAGCAAAACCAAAATTGGATCCGAAGATCCTTTGAAAGCCAATCCAGAGAATGGTCAAGAGTATCTCATTCCGGATCATGACAAAGATAAACCAACAGAACTTGTTCCCAATGACGCTAATGCTCCCGTACTAGTAACTGAAACCTCTCATGACATTCAGATGGGTTCAGACCAGGAACAGATCCTGATTCCAGAACATGCCAAAGAAAATGCCCCCATTATTGGTCCCCATTCTTTTGAACCACCGGAAGTACTTGCACCCCAAGAACCAATGCTTATTCCTAATCATGAAGGACAAGAACCAACAAAGGGAATTTCCAAAGCTGAAATCAAAACAGACTTGATGACTGAATCACCCGATGGTTCTGCTATTCCTCCTTGGGTCTCTGATCCTAGTGAAAACGAACCATTTGGTGGGATCAATACACCAAACCAACCAGGTTTCTCTTTAAGGCCATTTAAACCATCCCTGGTTCCGGATCATGCCCAAGAGAGACCTGTCGAAATAGTTTCCGCTGAGGTGCCATCAACAATAAATCCACAAGGAAGACCTGTTAGCAACTTTGTTCCTTCGCCTGATTTGAGGAAGCCTGACGTCATTGGCGAGAAGCCAACAGATATGAGTTCTAATAACCAGGACCAAAAGAGCCCTAATGTCAATCTCTTCGAGTTTTTGGCATCTTCGACGCCTTTCAGTCGCACGGATGAGGATTTTCCCAATGACGAGCAAAGTAATTCTGGAAATTCAGTCACTCTTTTGTACGACTTGGATTACGAGTTGGACCCTTCTGACCAAATACAAGATCAGTTTGAAACTACATCATCGGTTTTGCGACCTGCTGAAGAAGCACCAACTTCTTCAAACCCAGTCAAAGTTATGTTTCAAACTAACAATGGGGATAAGAACAATCAAATACCTCATTTGTCGATCGACGTGGATCCAACTTTGGGCTTGGTCAGAACCACTACTGTTGCTTCCATTGACCAAACTGGAGTAACACCTGAGCAAGAGGAACCCTCCGAAAATCAAAGAGCAACAACTTCAAGGCCCTTTGAAGTCAAATTTTCACTACCAGATGTTCAGCTCCCGTATCCTCCATCAGACTCAAATGTGGATATTTCTCCACAATTTGATACCAATGTCCAAATTTCTGATGATAACATGGGCAATGTGGGTCTCTCTACAGACGCTAAAGCAAGTGACAATGAAAAACAATATCCTGGAGAGAGTTCAAATGCTCCCCAAGATACATTTAATCCTGTGGTTGTTGCTGGAAACGTTCCTGATCTCTCCAATGTCTTTAAAAGCGCTACTGACAGGTCACCTCCTGTCGTTGAAACTACTCAATCAAATACATTACCTGCGTCCGAAGCGCCATTCACACCGATAACATCAACAACGACTAAGTTGTTCTTCACATTTGGGTCAACTTCGTCAACACCATCGTCTAAACCGGTAACAACAATCAAAACAACAACCATGTTGCCTGATTTGGTATCAGATTCATTTGATTCAGAGTTACCCGGGGCAAACGATCCCTTGTTCACCACTCCTCGATCAACAACAACAGCAGCAACAGCAACAACAACAATGGGCATTCAATCTTCAAATTCAGATGATTTTAACTTCAACGATTTTGTTGAACCCGAGTTTGGCGAGGTCAACCCCGAAGAGCCAACCCAAGTCGATGCATTCCCGATTACGACAGACAAGAATTTAAACACTGAAGAGGGAATACCAATCTCGATAAAAGACATGGACTCCCACGACGTGAAATCACCAACTGAGAAGCCATTAAATACCAACATCTCGCCGGTTGATTTCTCACAGCCCACTTTAAGTGTGGATTTGGAATCAAGCACATCCTCAAATATTATAGCAAGACCAAGCACACTATTATCATCAAGCGAATCACCCGATTTGATCTCGAGTTCTCAGTCAAACTTTCCAGATTCACCTATAGTTTTTCCCACTTCCACAAACACTCCTATAGTCACTTTGACGAATCAAGGTGACGACAGTTTGGGAATTCAGGACGAAACATCTGAGCCACCTACAAGAGCTCAATTGCCAGATCAGAATTTGCTCAAGAACCCGTTTGATCCATTTCCCATTCCGAATTTGGAATTAGGAGTCGACTTCGATGGAAATGGGTCAAAGGAATTCGAGACTAAACACCACTCTCCAAAGGTAGATCAAGGGGAAATTCGGAATGAAGGCAGAGAATCATTCGAGGAGGATTTGGAGGTACAAATTCCCATCAATAATTACCCTCAATTTGAAGTCGATCTCATACGTGGCCGAGTCAAAGAGGCAACAACGACGACTCAATCACAGTTTAATGGGATCAATCCCAGGTTTCCTTTGAAGGTTCATGATACGCTTGAGGAACATCTTGGAGTACCGATTCCATCCAGAACCGATGGTCTATTTAAAGACACCCCGCCACAAAAGACATCCAGTGATACCTCAAGCCATTCCGGCCAAGACTCGAAAGTCAAGTATCCACTTCAAGAGCATTTCGAAACCTCAGTCCCACATGAAAGTTCAAATAGTCCCACTGAACGAGTTCAAACTGACTCTGAAAAATCAAGTTCAAATCCGGAAATGGATGATTTGGAACCATTTGAGGCACAATCCGAGGAGCTTGATGAGACTAATGGGTCTCAATCCATCCTGGATGTGCTCCAGCCATGCTCTATTGGTTATTCAAATTGCGGTTCAGGCAAACCAATCGACCAGGACGTCGACCAAGTTTGTCAGAAGCAGTTCAATCAATGTGCGATTTCACGGCTCAACACCGCCCAAACACTGGAGAGTGACATTCGCAACCAATTGATCAATTCTTTCCAATCTTCTCCGGATCTCTTGCAGTGTATTCTTACTCATCAAGCATGCATTGTGCCGAATAAGAAAATGTGCATGGCTAATTTCCAGCACTGTGCCTTGAACGCTTTAAATGGCATCTCCAGACTCACGACTCCGTCAAGCGTTGCCAAGCAAGCTCCTCAACCAACGACACCCACATCGACAATTCGCGAGGGTGTTCCGCAAGGGCCCACTAAACTTGATCAAGCAGCCATTGAAGAGTTAATGGGCACGCTTCAACAAAATTTCACCATCTGTATTCAAAGCCACACGGTGTGCCTGGATAATGGGATCTCCCACGCCATTTGCCAACACAGCTTCAAAGAGTGCAGTCTTGCTATCCTCGTGGACTCAAAATTGAATGAGACAAGCCTATTTGAACTTGAGGAACAGGTAGAGGAAACACAAGACCAGCCGCTTGCCACGGAGCTGTATCAATGCATTCGAAACTTCATGATGTGTCAGATGTCCAATCAAAACCGATACTGTATGAGGGATTACCAAAAGTGCAGTCTTTCGGCCATGCCTCAAAAGAGCACTTCGTCCCCCAGGCCAACCACAAGGTTGCCCAATGTTCCACCCAGACGAGCTCGGCCATCTCAAATTCATTCTAATCCTCGACCTATCGAACCCGCTTTGAGATCTCCCGGAGGTTTCATTTTGGGCCCAAGTCATGGGCTCAGTCATTCTCCTCCACCTTATATTGATCCAAGCACAGGAATTTTGATTCACTCCCCTCAATTCCGTACCCCTGTTGGTGAGTTATATAGAACATACTGAAGGCGAAACGTTTATCTAGTTCCACCGAATACAGCATTTTTCATGCATGTCATAGATTAAGCATTCTCATCCGCCCCCATTTTTCTGCCGAATCAAGAGTCAATTAAGAGCCGTTTAAATGCATTGTCATAAACAAAGCCAACCTTTCATTTTTTAGTGCCAAACCTGGGACCCGAATGCCAACAGATGGGTATCACAGCTGATTTTGGATCCTTTGGAGGAAGACCCGCCCAAAGCGTTGGTAAGAGATCAGTGATTACCTTAACCATGAGAAGTAATGATTAACGATTTGATGTTTTCCATAGCTGATTGTACTTGGGATTTCTTCGGATGTACTCGCCGTCGTGGAGTTTGGCCCGCCAACAAGCCGTGTTGTCAAGCTCGATTCGATGCTTGTTGTTCCCATGTCATGGGCACACCCAACGGACCATCCCATTCCCAATCTACATCCAGGCCCTCAAGCATTGGACAGGGATCAAACAATGGTGGCTATCCACCCATTCAAGAGGTTCACACCACAACCAGGCAACCCACCACCACCACTCCCCGACCAACAACAACCACTAGAACGACAACAGTGGCCTCGACTTCACAACGACCAGGATTTGACCGAGACGGCAATCCAGTACGAATGAGTAAGTGTTTCTTTTCAGAGTTCAAGAACACAAGTAAAACTCTCATCATCCGCTTACGAGCGTGTGAACAATTATCAAGAATCAATTCGATTCATTCATTCAAGGGAGTCTTGGCCCCCATGGAGACTCAATCTCAGGGTGATTCTCGCTCAGAGAAAAGTGCATATTGATGCCAAGATTTGGGGTTTTAATTCTACTTATCCAAGCTCTTTCTTGGCTAATCATAGGCTCAAGTGCTGCGGGTTCTAGTGGTTGAGATTTCACATTCTGTATTTCTTGTTCCAGTTGATTGCATTTGGACGTATAATGGATGCGTGAAACGTCGACAAAAGCCAGATTCGCAATGCAAATCCGAGTTCAATGCGTGCAGTATGATCGCCATGGGAATGGTACCTCAAGAGGCATCATCTTCAACAACTACTACAACAACAACGACAACAACGACCAAGAAGTAAGTCTAAACATTCATTTTCTTGACCACTGGCCTAGTTCTTGGAAGATACTTTTCCTTTCTTTTACCTCCCGTCACATTTGAAACAATTATGTACAGTAGAGGCTGAGGAAACGAAATATTCCCATCATTGAAAAGTTCAATTTTTGATCACGAAAATTTTCTTATCGCAAACACGGGACAAAAGGCAAATGTTTAATTAAGACAAAATATTTTTTTTTTGAAAAGTACTGCTCAAGATTATCGGAAATACATGGCCACCCGCCCCTATTAAAGTTCGTTTACCACGCAATAAGAGTAAGAAAACCTTGAACTATCTACATAATATGTGGGTGTGCGTAATTGTTCATGATGGACTTTAAATTTCAGACCCATCCAAGACATCGACCTGGCTGAGCTTCCCGAGTTCTTAAAACCACCAACGGATTCTGATACGAATCAGAAGCCACCTCGACCCATTCAGGATATTGATCTCCCATCCAATCAAGAGGTCCTGGAATTCCAACCCGGTTCTCAAGATTCATTCCAACATAACGATCTGGCTCTAAATCATCCAGAAGGCTTTGGATCCAATGGTAATTATCGAGTGGGAGTGAGCATGTAATTAAAGAAATTGACCCTACCCATCCGTCACATTTCAGAGTTCTTATCTTGTTTACTACGACTTCATGATTGTGAAGAGAATGGAATAACCAACTGCAGAAACGTGCAAAGGTGCAAGAATGAAGGACCGATTTTCTCGCCGATCGAATCGGAGGGCGGAGAACAAGTTGGCTCCTTTGAACCGGGTTCCGGACCTACTGGTTAGTAATCGTGTTCGTTTACAATTACAAGCATCGCTCAAATACTGACTTGAAATATTCATCCATTTCAGACACTCCAGATGATTGTAAAATGTCGTTTCACAATTGTGGATTGACCAAGACTGAGAACGATTGCCGACGAGAATTCAGTAAATGCTCTGGAGGATCCCAACGTAAGCGAATCTGGATCATATTGACTGAAGTATGCAGAGGGAAAATAATGGATTGATGTTTACCTTTCATTTCAGCCGACTACGAGATTTGTGCAGATGTAGCGGAGCATCCCCAAAACTATCTCGTCCCTCATCCAGAGGATTGTACCAAATTCTATTCTTGCCAAAGTTTAGGCATTGGAAAAGGCTGGATCGCACATCTCATGGATTGTCCAGAGACAACAGGATTCGATGATCAGCTCAGGATTTGCAATTTTATCCGAGTTTTGCCGCGGTGTCAGAAAGGTAAAACAAATCAGTTTCATTCGACAGAGGTTGGGTGAAAAATATTTGTGAATGAAAAGACCAAAGTTCCGCCACATTCTCACGCTTATGAATTCACAATTTCAGGCGAGTCTCGGGCATTCCAACCCTATCAATTTTTGAGGACTTTCCACGCTAAGCAGACCCGGACTGAAAATATATTGGATCAATACGAGCCTCAAGTTGGATATTATTCAACCAATAACGTCACTTACTCGGCCCAGAGCCATGGGGGGACACTTAACAAATCTCCCTGTTTACTAGGCATCGTCCTGTCTTTTATGGTTGTCTTTGCATCCAAGAGTCTTTCCCATATGCTTTAAAACACGAACGAATGCTAAAGCAGCGATGAAGGGCATATTCATATTCCGTTAAATTTAATCAAAAAACAAACACACCGGTGAATACTACTTTGTTGTCACCGAACCACAATGCTCTGTTTACCAAGGGGATTCTGTCGATATCAAGTGTTCTTTTCATGACTAACCCAACTTCTCACATTTGAATACGTGTTGATACTCAAACAATATTAATACTTAGCAATCACACTGATTGGCCAATCAATCATTAGTAAGTTACCTTTGAATGTGTTACCATAGTGCTTAGTTTTTTTTGGAATAAAGCGACATTATTACTTTACTAAAACTGTCTAAATGAATTTGTCACTCTATCAGGTGGGAATCAAGAAATTGAGCATTTTGCTGAATATAGTCTTTTGGTTCATTCTGAATGCGTTTATATTCACTCAAAGATTTGCTTGATGATATTGAAGCCAATGCTTGTACTACAAGGGACTAGTCAAAACGATAACATCAAACCATCTGTAAGAAAGGAGATTTTTAAAAGCCACCCAAAGTGGCCCTCTTTCCACCCTGCAGAGCAACAAAAATTAAGAAACCTGAAAACTTGAACAACATGGACTTCTTGGCAAAGTGTGTACTAGAGACCGAAATTATTGCAGAACATTAGATAAAAGGTCTAAGTACACTCTAGGATATCATGATGAACCCAAAGGCTGTTGGGACAAATGTAGTTCAATCAGAAGAAGAACGGCAAGAGTTGTACGCAAAAGCAAGGAGTTCTTTAGACATAGAGTTGTAATTCCCACTGGGTTTTTACAACATTTTTAGAAACCTTTAGTGCTCTCTCTGGGTGTCATGAATGCCGTTGACAATGTGGGGATGATTCATCTTGGTCGGTGATCTGAGAGCAAACAAACTTGGCTTGTCAGTCACATCAGTTATCAGTCACATAGAAAAGCAAAGAACTTTTGAAGGAAATACACAATTGCCATTCTATTACACAGATTCACAGGCAGGCAAGCTGAGCGACACTCACTCACAAATACTCGCTGCATGCCCAATCATACGTCAATAATCTCAACTTGTTCAGGCTGGTCGACCTCTTTCTTAGTTTTAGTGAATCCACATCAAACTCCCTAGGTTGCTTAAATTCACAAGTCCTGATGACAGGTCTTTGGTCTTTGAATGGCCAAGTCCTTGGAAGTAAGGATGGGCAGCCTCTGGTCTGCAAAGAATAAGGCTGCTTGGGTCACAGTTGGGGACACTTTGTCACCAATGAAGGATCATTCAAGCCTTTCTCTTCAGTATTGAGTCCTATCTGGATCTTGAGATACAATGTTTTCAAACGTAGAACAGATGATCAAAGGATATTGGATTTGATATCTTCCATGGCTCTAATCTAGTGTGAGGGGACGGGTCAGGTAGGCCAACTTCTTGAAATGGTTTGACAAAATGGTAGGGAGGTCAACCCAAGGGCGGTTCATTGAGTAGTAGTCACACACACTGATTTATAAACGGATTTCACTTCAGACTTCATTGGACCAGAGCACGGTACAACGTGCTGGAAATATTGAATAAGCATATTTTATCGAACAAAATCCCATTAAGAGCAACCCACCGTGCACTTTCAAAGAATGGCATTGGCTAAAGTCGATTTCAAATAATAGCCGACAAGTTGAAGCTCTTGTTTTGACAACACTTGTGATTGCTGTGGAAGTTTAGTCCTAGATTACTCTTCTGATCCATTCAGATCAGAACACACACTGTTACTAGAATGTATGTGGCCAGCTTAACAAATTGCTTAAAATATCATCGTATTCCAAAACAATATAAAGCATCTCTGAAGTTTATTTGCATTCTTATTTGCATCCTGGGCTTGTTTTTTTGCATCTATATTCGCATCTTGAGGTCCTTTTTTACACATAATTTTGAGAACCTTAGAGAGTTGTCTTCTGACTTTTTAAAAAACAAACAAACCTGAGGATTAGAATCTTGCTTTGTTCAAACTGCCTCTCAAACCAATCAGTTTTGTACATATATCTTCAATAAATTCATGCTAAAAATGCACCTGAGTTCTGCAAAAGCAAATTGGTAATGTCACAGTGAAACTATTACTCAACAATTTTGTTATTAAGATTAAGTTTTTTGCTGAAAAGGCTGAAATTGCATAATGTATTGCAGAAAATTGTCAAGTATTGCTGATAAAGTTGCAAAATTTGCAATGAATTTTTAAATGAAGAGCAATGCAAAAAACAGCTGAGCAAATGTGAAAAAGAAATTGACATTTTTCTGTTCCAATGTTTGACAATAGGACACTTTCAATTCATACGGATGTTATGGTATACAATTGGTTCCCATCCCTTCAGGAGCCGAGTGCTATTGCTTCGGACGCTTTTGTTCACAAAAAGATTTTTTTTTGGTTGGATCAAACCCATGATGGCCAGTATTGCTAAACTGCAGCTCTCATTTTTTTGCTGACTTTCTCAAACTGGAAATAGGGAGTTGAATTTGATATTCAAATTCGTCGGTAGAACAAATATTGCATAAAATTTAAGTGGTAACAATTAGACGTATCATAATCTTTCTTTCATCTAAGGACCTAAATGGCAAAACGGTTAAAGGTGTTCTAAAATGCTAAAAAAAAGAACAACTCGAAAAATGGTGAAAATGCCTTTAAAGAATAGGCAAATTGGAGATTTGCCACAAAAGGAGCATATAAAGGTAAAAGTATTTTTCAGATTTCAAAAATTTTTTTCGAGGTCTTCTTATTACGCTCTCAATTTGGGGCATTCCACGATGCCTCTCTAAGCTTGTGGAAGCCTTACAGCTACTTTAAGTGGCTTGAAAAGAACAAATAACAACAATGGGAAGGGTGATGAAAATTAGTTTCATGAACGTATTCTACAGAACCTTACCTCACAGTTTACTTAACCCTTAGGCTCTCAAGCTGTTATAGCGTTCTTGTATAACTTTTCTATTTCGAAATACTTTATCATATCTCTTTGTCCTCAATCTAACATTGATTCACTCTTCCCGCGTTCAAAACAAGCAGTTTTTTTTGACAATTGGAGTAGACTAGAGTCAATGAAATAAAAGTATGCGAGGGTTGTAATGCCCAAGGCACATCAAATTTATACCCGACATATCGATATCATATTTGCCTGTGCCATCGTGAGTTGTTAATATTATGTTTGTCTCTATCGGAGGAATTTACATATGCATATTGATATAGGTAAAAGTAGAGTACATGTATATAAGAAAATGGACTAGAGAGGTGTTCTCCAGGTTCCCTTAAGCCATGTGGCTTGTTTTCAGGGATATCCTTAGCAAACATGGAGCGATACCCATCAACCTTTGACTGTGGTCTTGCCCAACCATCCCGATTTGGAGACCTCGCAGTCTGTCAGGGGAGGATTTGCTCCAGTTGCCTTTAAGTATGTTTGTGCAAAGGAAACAATCTCTTGTATTGCATTCGGTCGAGTATGAGCTAAAGGTTAGTTCAGATATTCGCAAGGTCCATTGTTTCTCATTGGTAGTTGGGTCGACTTTCAGTTTTGTGGCTTGGATCGATTCTTTCCATGTTTGGGGAAAAGAAAAATTCGGGAGTTGTTGATACCACTTTAGGCGGACTAGGGCCAATTGGAAGGTGGTCAATCCGCCCCCTTTATCTTTTTTCTTTGTTTTGCATACATAAATACATTAATTTCAAGCGATAAATTTTGACTAAATCTTTAAATTTTAAAAGCTTCATACTCTTAAAATTCGGACTAGCATGAGCTCGTGTTTTAGCATCTTGAATCCATCTCACAGCCCTCTTTTGCAGAATGACTGGGCCATTCGTTGTAGAGTGACCCCCGAAGATCTCCAGACAGTAGCTCAAGTGACTCTCAATCAATGAGTCATATCAGACCAGTCGAAGTTTTGGGGGAATTGCTTGCTTTGCCATGAAAAGGGTGAACATCACATTTCGGATTTTTTTTTCCCAATTGCCTTATATGTTCTTTAATATTCAAGTTTTCATCCACATGTAATCCCCAAAATTTGACTACCTTTTCATTCCCATTCCCTTCCACTTGTTGGATTGGTCGTCCATCTAAATAAACGCATAAGTCACGCACAATTTTTCGAGGACTGAACAAGATTAGTCTCGTTTTCTTCAAGTTTAAGCACAGTTTATTAACTTTTAGATAAGTCGACATTCTTTCCAACATATGACTAGCTTCGAGTAGAGAACTCAGCCTAGGAAGGATTATAATGTTGTGCACTCCATTCTTTTTGATACAGATTTCACCGAGAGTCCTCGAGAATTTTTGGAAAATCTTGACATTGCTTCTCCGTCAAAAATGGATGGTATAATCGTAAATGCTTGGAGTTTACAAGTGAGTTCCTCTCTTATAAGATTTGGTGCCCGGCCCTACGTGCACAATTGATAGAGACAAAAGCAGTAGATTGGTTTGTTGCATTCCGTCCCAGTCATTCCTATATCATTTGCATTAAAACTTACAGAATCAATTTGTCGCCTTAAGATCTTAGATTTTCCGGTTTTAGTAGTGACCATTGGCCAGGATGCCAAACATGACAACACGTTTTCGGTCGTGAAACAACCAAATGAGCGGGCCATCTCCAAGCACAACGGTCTAATGTTACCAAAATGTTTGGTTTATCCCAACCAAATAAAAAAAAAGCAAGTTTAAGCTAAAATATTCCTTTACATTGAAAAGGCCCTAAACTATTTTTTTCAGTGTTAAGGACAATGATCCCAATTAGATTCTTTCAATAATGTGATTGATTTTAGAGTAGATATTAGAGAATACATACGTTTTGGCATAATATCAAAATAAGCCTCAATAATTCTGTACTTTTGGGGGATTGGCTCTTCGTGGACTTTTCTACCATTACAATCACAATATTATTCAAGTGAAAATTACGGTTCTTCTATATATTATCACTTAAAATTATTACGTGTCATTTGGTATCCAAACAAATTTGTGTTGCTAGCTAGCCTTTGTACATGTAAGGTTGATCTAGATTTGGTTTGCTTATTTCGCGTTCATGTTGTCATGTAACCTTGGTCAAAAATGGAATAATTAGGATATTGAAAATTTGCATTAGTACCCTATATAGGTCGCGTTTAAAATTTTCAGACCAAGGGGTAAATCACTTTCATGAGTCATCTTTGTAAAAAGGTAAGCAAAGTTTGCACTATTATACCATACTGGAATTATCCCAAAGTGACATGTTTTGTCAGAAGTAGGACAACATTCCTTTTATCACTTCCAAAAGAAGAGTCAATAGTTCTGTTTGGCAAAAACAACTCAACATGTGAAATTTTTCAAAGTACAATTGAGTTAAAACAATGTTTTTGAACATCCGTGCTCTCAATTTTCGCTTATCATCTTCTAGATTTGTTATTTCCGCACCTAACCAAAATAGTCAGAGTTTGAAAAACTAAATTTTTATTTGCAAGAAATCATATATCAAATCAAATGTATTTACAATATGTTTTCAAATGCTCCTTTATTTGGTTTGGAAACACTACCCCGAAAAGGAATATGCAAAATCTTCAACACAACGTGAGACTAGTTGGATGAGTTGATCCGAAAATGTGTCCACCCGATGACCAACCACATCTTAAGTTTTCAGTTGGCTCGGCCTCTTATACCGTTTGTTTGTACTAGACGCTCACATCCATGCCTTTTCCGACCCAAGAAGATGTGCGAGCACCTCAAGAAGCAGAGGAGGTGTCCTCATCACAAAAAGTTGACGCAAGTTTGTCTGGTTGCAATTATCGAGGGGGTTTAAGGACAACGAGGGCCAAGAGCATTTCATTTTTGTTGTGCTCTACGTTAGCAACAAAGTGGATAGAGCCATCATTTGGTTCGTGGTGCACGACAGATAGTGTGTCCTTCAGGTTCCTCCAAGCTCCTCTGAACATACGAAATTGGACCATCGCGAAAAGTAAGATTTTTTTCCTCACTTCTGCCGCTGAAAATGCTTTTTCAAGTTCTGATATGCGCAGCATTGATTGGAGAGTGGAAAACTTATAGAAGTAGACTAGTCCACAAACAGCCGCATAGTGGTTATGGATCTGTCAGCGCAAATTGGTCACTTTCTTCCCAGAAAATGTTTAAGGGGGTAATTGGAACCAAATTGGGGTCTTTGACAATATGGGTCAATTCTTTGACCTTGACCACTTTATCGGGTGTTTTTGCTTGTCAGACTGTTCACCTATTTTCAGTTATTGGATCAAATATAATTGGTAGATATTGCCCTGAGTGGCTTGGCCTTATTGCTCTTGTGTAAATGTATTAGAGCAACTATCGGATCTTACAGTGCAATGTAAGTAAGTAGTATTTAGTGATGAAAGGAATAGCTTGACTTATATGTCGATAATGGTTGTCATTTCTCCAGCTATGAAGGAGAACATCAGGGAAATACAATTGGAGCTACAACCTTTTCCACTTTCTTCATGCGTACAAGCACGGTTGCGAAACTTGGTAAATAATAGATAATATGTTGTAGAACGAATTATTTACGTGATACAAGTTTCTTGTACACGTGTCATCCAAGTCATTATTTTGCGGGAAAAAAAATGTTGGCACGCTTTTGGGAATCCTTTGAAAACAGGATACCAAGGGGATCAAGAACATTAACGAGCGAATATCCCGTTAAAAATGGTGTATACTAAATTTTGAATTAAACTTTCAAGATGATTTCGAACCAAAATCGGCCATTGGTTTTCTGTTTTTAAAACAAGCAATGCTACTTTCAAGCCTACTAAACGAAACAAGAATAATACACCTAATACAATGTCATTTGGGAATGAGATCAGTTAATCACTACTTCAACGTTAGTCGTCTAGGCTAATCTGCACTATTATCCCGTTGGCGAACAATTGCCTGGCCTGGAGAAAGACTTTGAATAAGGCAGAGTAGGGTAGATCTGCATTTCATCCACAAATTTGCCAACTTTTGCATAAAAAATTCCACTCAACGACTTTACCACCCACCAATGATTCGCTGTTGTGTGTTTTACGATTCTCCTCACTTAAGGCAGTGATGAGTGATTAACCCATTTGCTAACCCTCGTGTGGAAGATCGATCTCTTCCTTATTCATATTTTACCATTTTTTATATCAGAGGTGATAATCAAAAAGATAGCTAAGTTATCATTAAGATTAGATCTAAATTACCTTCAGTTCTGTTGACGACTTTGTCCGACAACTGGATGCATCCAACCCAAAGGGCGATCCATAAAATTCAAACAAAACCTTTCAAATAGGTTTTTCGCCATTACTTAAACTTACGTAATGACTTAATTACGACCTTAAACATGGAGTGCCAATGTGTATGTGTAGGGCTTCTTACATTTTGCCAAGTGCCTTCAAGTTCAGTCCATGACACTTCCCTGTTTATTTGACCACTCTCTTGGCTTGAACCTCTCCGAACATGACAAATCACTTCAAGTGCCTCTGTGTTTATGCAAAGTCACGCTGGTTTCAACAATTGTCGCAAATGAAGACCTGGTTTGCACTTTGTGACCGAGCGGGCTTGTCTCGTCGCTTTTGTCGAGCATGATGAATGACTCTGGTTGGACATATTGATCATTCATTGCATCAAGCGGTGTCCAAGAGCATTTTTTCCATATCGATATTGAGCTTCTCACGTGCTTTTTGTAAGATAGCATGTTTTGCCATTCAAACTGGTCAGTTCGTCAGGCTTCAATGGAACCCGCTCTTTTATTGGCCATAAATTGGGATTGATATCCTTCATGACAATGCATAATAATTAATGGGATACCCAGTTATGAAATGACTCGTTCAGATGGGTGCCAAGCTGAACTCGCAAGGGCCCACCAACAAATTTGACGTTATAGAATAATCT
>NC_081444.1:3288563-3326990 GCF_007210705.1 Tigriopus californicus
CATTAGAATGCATGAGACCTCTCATAGACCATTCATTGAATCCTCGATAGTTTAAGATGCGATCGACAACAGCCAGATGCGTCATGGCGGTGAGGATTGCGATGATGTTCAATGTCCTATGTTTGTTGGAAGGAGCTCCCTACAAGTTTGGTTTTCGAACGGCTACTCAACATCGACAGGAGGAAAAACGTACGTAGATAGCTTTATGCGAAGCCGAGGTAAATATGACGCCTTCTATCAATTACCATTGAGTGTTTTCATCGCCTGAATAAAATTACGCTTCATTGATGGGAGGAAAAGCCGGATTCCAGCCTAGTTTCAAGTAACGAACCACCAGGAAAGTAGACCATCCTGATTGTGGTCCTTCAAGAGTGGGCTTGAAAAGGTCTTGAATCCTGCGGTTCCCATTAGTAGAGTGTATTAACGCCTCCACAATGTTGCAATCAAGGATTATTAATCAGAAGGTAAAGAGTATCTCTCTGGATATTTTAGAGCCTGATGGGACCATTTTGGGGGAATATGGTTATGTGACGGCGAATGGTTTCTACTTGACCACCGTGTACGCAACCGACGCCAAAGGGCGGTTCCTGGTCTTGGAAAGAAGAAAGGAGAAAGTGGGTAAGATAAGCTCATAATTTCTGTACTGAAGATGCATCACCATGAGACGAAATTGTCAATTCAGGGTGACCCTGAAGCTACAAGCAAATTTGATGAATTTAAACTATCGACATTGCAAATGTGGCATTGACAGTTTCTGTCAAAAGAGAATGAATGTCTGGCAGTTACAGCATAATTTTACGTCTGTTGGTGTTTAATAAGGTTTCTTTGAAATCGATCGACATTGCACGAATGATGCCCTGGGCCCTTCACTTTTAGTTCATTTGACATTTGTAACGAAAGAGCATTTTCCAAATACTGCACTTATTTGCACCTTTCTTCCTTTCTTCATGTCAAAGTCATGGAGAATCATCCCATGCACCCAAGTACTAGTGATGGGGCGAATGTGGCAAAAGTCGGATTTGCGGGAGTTCTCAGTTCGCAGGTTCCCAACGCTGTTGGATAATGAGCAAGCAACCCTCCTATCTTTCAATTAAGGGCAATGTGATATTTTACCCCATAAATTGCATATTTAAGAATCTATTTTTGATATGTTTGGGTGTGAATCAACCTGTCATTAGTTGTAGTCACAAAGAAAAGGAAGAATCCTGCAAACTTGCGTATTGCTTCGCATGCAGGCCCATAACTTAAATTTAGACTATATCCTCGTCCATTATTTCTGCCCCCTCTCTCTCTATTGCTTCTTAGTCTCTTGCCTAGCTTCTGGTGAAAAGAAGCTTTTACTTATCCAGAACCTGCGGAATATATGCTCAATAATATAAGTGCAAAAGGTATATCAACTACTTGCTTATTTGCTATTATTGGTTTTTGAAATATCATTCCTGAAATAAAATCAATCAATTGGGATTCAGCGGGGTTACGTCACACAATAGGGCATGTTAAGGAATGGAAATTCAAGAAAAATGTAGTCTAAACCTAATCTAACCTAAAGAAATTTTCTCTCCAATCGCAAAAAATTGCCCTAATTTTCTTTTTTATTCAGAAAAATAAGTATGAAATAAAGAGCAACAAGATAGCCCTATTTTTCATTCAAAACTAAAAGGAACATGGAATCATTTCAGATTACTTGCTTAAAACCTAGGCATTTTCGCGGTTACAATTTGCTTCTCTTTTGTTTAATAATTGGATTGACGTACATGCAACTTTGAGATGTTTTGGGGTTCCAATAAGGCTGTATCGTAGTACTGTACGTGCTATGGGGATTGACAGCGGTGATGATTATCAAAGCAAAGTTCTGGATTCTGGGATCGAGTGGTTTTATGGCTTAGGTCAAATAAATCATGACAAAGTTGCTTTGGTTGAAACTGAGCAAAGGAAAGGAAAAAATCTGGTTTCAAACCATGCTGTCTATCTACTAAAATTTCTTCAAAGCAATATTTTAGTGGCTTGCTTGACGTGACTCTTTTCTCCCAAACAGCCCTAAATTAAAGTAACAAGCAAGCAACCACTAGACAGCTAAAAATTTCGTTCAATAAACTCCCCATTTGGGAAAGCATCCATGAGCTTTGTCCCAACCCAGGATTTAGGGTCAATTCTAGCGACCGTAGAGGCTTAATGTGCGTTTTGAGAGTGCCTTCAAGCCCTCGAGAATCCAGGCTAGTTTAAACGATGAAGTCCAACAACTCTCCTCTTTTTCGGGCTCCTTCATTGTTTACTTTTAGTTTATGAGGCCCAAAAACACATGATGTGTTATTTTTCTATTATTGTTTTGATTCTACTCAATATAAAGGGCCAAATAGTTTAATGAGTAAACAAGGCCAAAGAAAATTTTTGGACAAACATTGCCTTATGAACAATCATTCGCTACAAACAGCTCGGTCCATTATGGGATGGAATGTTGGGACTGTACAATATTCAGAGAAAGTACGAAAGGTATCTGATATTGTACGTCTTCAAAAGCATCCATGAGCTTTGTCCCAACCCAGGATTTAGGGTCAATTATAGTGACCGTAGAGGCTTAACGTGCGTTTTGAGAGCACCTCCAAGCCCTCGAGAATCCAGGCTAGTTAAAACAATGAAGTCCAGCTCTCTTCCTTCTCGGGCTCCTTCATTGTTCAATTTGCTTCCCTCTAATATTCGTAGGGAATACGTAGGCCTTGTTGATCCCGTTGAATCTTTCAAGTCAGACTTGGACAAATTTTTAGATAGCATTCCAGATCAACCCTACATTCAAGGACTAGCTCGGTTTGCCAACTCAAATTCGTTGGTAGACTAAATATCATATAAAGATTGAAAGGTTATAAATAGACGAATTATATCCTTTCATTTTAATAGTATCGTAGTCCTTGGTATTAAACTTCCTGTGGCGGTTAGAAAAGCCCGTGAAAAACTAAGCAAACAAAAAAATGAGATAATCAAAATCAGAATCGTGGTTTCCAGAAAACTTACACAGGAAGAGGACGAGCCGCATCCAACTGAATGTAAAAAGCTAAGCTTGAGCCATAAGGCTCGCCATGGCTTGGCGGAAGACAAGTCAGGGGTACTGTTTTAGGCTAACTAAAGGGTTTCTGAAATGCTATAAGTTGTGGCAAATACCATTGAAAATCTAAATTGGAAACCTTAGTTGCACCCTCCCGTGATTATTCATTTCATTCCGTCAGTGGAAACAACTCTCCAGATATGTAGTTACCGAAAATTCATTAATCAAAAACTACGCAACCTTCCTCGATCAAGAACATCATTTAGCCTGGCTAAAATTGTAGTTTATTCCTTTTATCAAGAAACGGCTCAAGCTCTGATGTATTTTTGGATCTTGTATGCTCATTTGTGCGCAGGGATGAGAAATCATGAAAATCCAGTTTTGACTACCTCACAGAAAATGGTGGCAGAAAACGGCAAATATTCCTACCAAGTTGATTTTTGCCATCATGAAGGTGCCTTGGATGAGAAAACACTAAAAACCATCTTCTACCACCTGTTAGTAAATAGTGGCAGAAAGTGGCAGAAATTCCTTCAAAGTCGTCGATTTTTGCCATCGCTTTTTCTGAGTTATGATTGAAGCGATGTAGAAAAAAAACTGTTTTTGTCCCCACAAATGGCTGCAATTGTTCGTTGCATCTTTTAAATTTACCTTCGTCCGAGCAATTTCCCCTGATTTGCAACTTATTAGGGTGGAATTTTTTTGAGAATGAAAATGAGTTCTCAAATGCTGAGAACTAATTCTTCATGAAAGTACGTCTTATGGTGATTGCAAAATCGGTTCTTGGAATTTCGCCACTAGAGGGTGCCCTAACAAAAACGAACAAGGTCAAAATTAGAGCGTAACTTTTTAAATTTCCCTTTCGCATTGACAATTTGATCTACAAACGCATTATAACTATTGATTTTGAGTTCACTGGAGCTTGACATTGATCGAAATAATTTTTGAATTATCTTGGTTTACCCTTTTTGTCACAAGATGAGGCCAATGGACTTTTTGGGCCCAAGGTTGCTTTGGTGAATCTTATGATTATAGAAAACAGTAACACGGCCAATTCTGATTGACAAAAAAAAAGTTAGCAAGTTTTTGTAACATTGTTTCAATTCATGTACCACCATCTATTTCGCTAAGTACCGGGGCTCTGTAACTTTCTCATACTGAAGAGAATCCCTCTCTCTGAATGTTCGGTTCGTTTTGATATGTGCCCTAAACCTCCTAAGACAAGTACCGGCTGCATTTTACATTTCTGTATTGATTGCCCCCATTTTGAGGTGATAATTCAATAATGCTCCAATTATCAAATTACTAGCCAAGTCGATCAATTTGTCAAATCTAAAACGAGGTTGGATTTTTTAGGTGAACCTGCGATTAAACGTCAGCCCAAAGCTCTAAACTTAGACGCGCCTAAAACGGAGGGATACTTCTTTAACTATACATCCACCAACGAGGTTCAAAAGGCCCGTAGTCAACTTCATCATCACGAGGTATTTGAATAACGTCGTAGTCCAAGAGGAAATGAGCTTTTTAGTTGTTATTTTGGATATTTCAGGAAAGAGGATTTAAAGATGGTACCAAGACTGGTTCGTATTGGTGGGATTCGTCTGATGGGTTTCGACATCAAGTGACTTACTCGGCTTCCAAAGTAACTGGATTTAAACCTGTTCATGAAAAGATTAGAATTCGACTATAAATATAGAGTTTTATTTTCCCTTTGTTCAATCAATCGTTTGTTTTGCGGCAAAGAGGTAGAGGTGAGATCCGGTGAGTGACTGTTAGGGCGGCTTTAGGGCGGCTTTACACTAGGATGAAAATCCAACATTGAATCCGGTTGGAGCATAAAAGTAGGACTAGTGCTGGGGCGAGTCCAGACTGGAGTCTGAGTCCTTTCTAAAAGACTCAAGTCTGGAATTGTGAAAAGAAATCTCATTCTTTGATTTCAATTTCGCATTTTGAGTCTTCTTGTTCGACTTGAGTACTGCGACAGACTCGAGTCCTCTGCTTGATTCTCCCCAACACTGCTCCAAGGTCAATCCTCAAACCAGATTCAATCATGGTTTTCCATCCTAGTGTAAAGCCGCCCTTAATGTCAGTGCCGACATCTCAATCGCTAGCAAAGTTGAAGGAGTTTGGTTTCAATGTCTCTCATCATGATTAGGGCCGACCAAAACTTGCATATTAATATGGTCTTTATTGACAGCAAATTTGCATTGAAAATCACCATAATTTGCACAAAAAACTGCAAATAAACTTATCAAAAAATAGGCACGGACTCCTTCTGGAGGGCTGTAAAAGCTATTTTTGCCTGGTAAACTCCAATTCGTTGGTCGATCAAATAATATATATAAATAAAAGTCAAATAAAATGAATAATCTTCTCGTCTTGAACTGCTGGGATTCCAATCCCGGTAGCGGTAAGGAAGTCCGCAAAAAACAAAAAAACAAAAAATCAAGCAGTAGTTAAGTCAAAAGTAAATTTCTGTCATAAGAACTCTAAGCACAACAATTTGAACCTACTATGTACCTGGGGAGAAGAGACCAGGTGTGAATCCTGATTTGATCCCTGGCTAATTAAGTCAAGCTTCTTTAAAGTATTGAAATTACTGCGTGAGTTGTTGTTTTGACAGCCTAAATGGGCATACATGCGGTCATTCCTGAGGGTGAGGCAATAATTAATGTTGGCCGTCATGCCGCAGAGGGATTATCTCTCAATTGGGATACCTGTCATCAGATGGAACGCCAAGTGTAAGAGCTGCAATCTGACTCTTAAACAAACAAACCTGAGGAGTATTTGCATTGTTCTAGCTGCCTCTCAAACCAATCATTTATATCATCATCTTGAGCATTTATCTTTCATATTCCATGATAAAATAATACCTGAGATTTTCAACCACATTATGCTCATTTCAAAGTGAAACCAATACGCAACAATTTTGTTTTAAGATTATGTTTCATTACATGTTAGAGACAAGATTACAGTGTTTTCAAGTTTCTTGGTAATGATAGAAGACCAATCACATTAATCATCCATCTCTTAACCATTTACTTTCATCCCATGGAAACATGTTAAGATATGTCTGACTTTTAAATGAGAAGAGAAGTGTTCCAACCTTGATTGCAGAGTATCTCCTAAAACTGCCATGATAAGAGAGACAGAACTATCCAAAATGAATGGATGAAATGTATATCCGCTGGCGGTGGTCATTATATCTGTAAAATATTTTGTACATTTATGTCAAACAAACTTAAAGAAAAAACGAGGAAAACTTCAAACCTCACAGTATTCTCCTCAAAATAGACACAAATTTAGCTTAAAAAATCCCAAATTGCAGAAATTTTCATATTTTTGTTCTGAAGTGGCTGAAATAGCACTATAAGATGCAGAAAATTGTCAAATATCGCTGATGAATTGCAAAATTTACAGATGCAATAAATTTGGAGAAATTTCTTGGATATGCATAGATCAATGATTTTTATTGTCCATAATTTAATCGCTTTGAGCTGTTTCCACTGTCAAACACGTCCAATATGTAAGATCCAAAAGTTACAAAATAGAAAAATCCAACCTTTCACTTAAATGGTATTTGGGATAACATCCCTATACTTATCAAATGTTGAAGGAAGTTGGTTAAAAAAAGAAATATCCCGAACGGCAATCTTAAATTTATTCGTTGAGGAACCAAGCTTGTTTTTTTATTGTCGAAATACACTTTGTCTGGTTCTGCTCGTATACGTTAACGAAAAACATTTAGCACTCAATAGCCTCCCGTGGAGCCGTAACTACGGCAAATTCCCGCAGGGGCACAGGTACGCTCAAAGGGAATATGGTCCAAGATTCATTCTTCGAATGGAATTTGTAGATCATCGAAACGAAGTTGTAAGACAGTCCAAACGATCCACCAAGTAAAAAGAGGTTTCCGTCATATTTTACTAGTCTGGAATGATAGTGATTATCCTCCAAACTCGGCCCAGGTAGCCATGTCTTGGACTCCCAGACAAAGATGTCAGCTGGGGTGGGACCTGACGGATCTGAAAGAGTTGTTCCACCCACAACCAGAATTTTCAGCACATTGTTCTTGTCCCTATAGGGTTGACATTGAGCATAACGTCTGTTCAAGGTTAAAGGACTTTGCTCCTCAAATGTTTGTTGTTCCCAATTCAAAATGTATGCATTCCTCAAATTGTCAGTAAATGCCCCAACCATGAAAACGTAGTTTTTTCCAATTGCCGTGGCTCCAATCCCGTATCCGGTATGTGGTAAATCGGGACCTCTACTTACGGACCCATTCAAAAATATTTGGTATGTGTTGGCACTAGGTGCATCTGCTTCCCATCCCCCAAGGGTCAAGATCCAATGATCCTCCAACTTCACGGTTGGGAAATGGGAATTCGGGTTTGGCAAGGTTCCAAAATTGGTCCAATTTTTATACAATGGATCGTAAGCTTGGATTTCTGCGCTCTGGATAGAAAAGTCATTTGATCCTCCGATGGAAAGAAATTTGTCACCCAGAATCTCAGCTCCTGAGTAGAATATTGGTTGGGAGAGTGAGGGCAAACTTGGACAAACCTTGGCATCTTCCAGATCAATGACTTCAATGGTGGACTTGAAATTGGTGACCGTGTCCTCTTTACCACCAATTATGATTAGGCGGGACCAATCATCATCTAATTGTAAAGAAATAAACAATAGGGGCTGCTATTCCTGGGATTATTCTTTACATTTGAACAACGCACGTTTCGGTGGTGCCTCGAAAATTGTTCTCATCGTTTGTCCATCATCGTCGTAATTCAAACACCATTTGCGTAGAAGTTTGCAGCGTTGATCGACGTCCTCTATTTCAAAAGCATGACATGACAAATGTGTGCTACATAAAGAGGCACAACCAATGATGGAAGATCTGAAATTCGCAAGCAACGAATAAATACTTTTAAGCGATGTAAATTATTGAAACCTTTTTACTGGAAACTTTTGTTTTGAGAAAGATCTAAATGGCCATTAAACAGATAAAATAAGTAGTTTGAATCGTCCACTTTTCCACCTCTAACCGGTTCAAGAGTGGTCCCTACAATTTCATAATTTTCTCGCCCAAACCACTAGCCGGTGAGGCCATGTATATGAAGAAAGGAATTCAATACATGTTGTGGTACGGTGTGCAATTGTCGAATGCTAAGTGCTTAATGCTTAGCATAATGCTAACTTATTAAACCATGAAAAGAAAGCTGAAAAAAGATCTAGTAAATTTGTTTAATAAAAGATTAAAAAGGTTAAAACCAAAGAACCCTTCAATCCTCAAATCCTCGTATACTTGCGCCCTTCTACCCTCGTTTGCACGTATATTCGTCATTTGTTTCACATCAAACTTACTAGACGTTTAAAAATGAAAAAGTAAAATTATATAATAAACGGGTTCTTTTGCAGTTTAAAGCCACCTTTTTCTCCAGAAGTGACTTTTCCTAAAAAGTAACAATAGTGGTAACGTTCTATGTAATCTAGAGTGGCACAGAAATATTGGCATGGCCTTTGAGGGGTTCTAAAGTGGCCGATATCCAATATGACGCTCTTGAAAGGCCAATTTTTTTGTCGGTAAATATGGCGTGCTGACTATCCAAATATAGATTTTCGAGGTCATGGAACGATAATAATTGACTTTTGGAGAGTTTTGATTTCAATGAGTGCTATTGGTTTTTGGGAGTTCAGCTCTTTTAGACCAGGAGCGAGATTGGCAAAGGGAGCCAAATATTCGTCTACAAGCGAACCTGCAATTGGGAATTTTGATACGTAATGAGAGTAGAATCTCATGATTTCATGCTGAAAACAATTTGTGGCATTGGAAACATTTCATCGTAACATTTTTAATTCATCCCATTAGGGGCAATTATGCTTGTGTTACCTTAAATAGCGAGGAGACATATTTCCCTCGCAAAAAAACCTTTTAGAGATTCCTGGATACTAGGCTAAGAATCATTAAATGATTCCAGTTCGCTGTAGCTTTCATTAGAAGATTACATTTAAGAGCTTTGATTATTGTTTATTTTAGGTGCATGTGTTAGGAAAACGAACCTGAATGCTTTAAATTTAGTCTTGAATCTGCTCAACCTTTCAGCAATGGCTCGTATGCAATCTATTGTTAAAATATGTGTGCTTTTTTTCCAGCCAATTATCACATTTTCAACTCAACTTTTAAGTATTTTGTTTTCAGATTTCGTCTAATGGACTTTGTTATCAGAGTCTACACAACAAGTCCAATCCTTACCCTTTCGTTATCTTCGTCACCGACAATTCACAAACATCAAGACTTCTCTTTGAAGCCTGCTGGATTCCAAACAAGTTTACATCACTGGATACCTCAACCACCCAAAACAGCTTGAAAACGAGTGCTAATACCAGAGTTCTTTCTCGACTGTTTGAGCACCTAATCATGTTTCCATGTCAAGTCAGTTGATTTAGATGTCCAGCTTTGTGGTCAATTTAGGGCTCAAGATTGAACTGCGGCAATTTCACACCATGTACGTCGTCCGAGACTGCAGTATGACTGCCAACAATTGAGTTAATATTTCATGTCGAGGGCCCGAAAAAATTAATGCAATCATCTTATTATGTTGGAGGTTTTCTTTCTGGTGCTAATCATTGTTACCTGCTGGACATTCCAATTTTTACTTCGAAAGTGATTGCGCAAATTAATACTTGTGGGAAAATAAAACTTAAAATAAAAAGGGATGAATGCTACTTAGTTGTCAACTTGAGCAAAGCGAGTAATTATCCATTAGGGATTTTACAGAACATTTTTCATCTTCAGCATAAACATAATTACCACCTCTGAAAAAATATGGAGCTAAAATAAGGTTATTAGGTCTTTTATCAGGACTCAAATTCAGAAAAGTTTTGACACCACAAATTATTTCGCAAAAGTTTACAACCTCAATTGTTGATATGTTCCTAGATTTTATCTTTTGCTTATGAAAAACACTGTAGTGAAACGACAGTTTCTGGAAGCTCCGTAAAAACCAGTTCACGAGAATGTTCTAGAATAAAAGAACGATCTTGAATTCGCAAAAACAATTGACAATAACAAACAACAAAGAGAAGAGATTTTGCAAACAAACATTCGGTGGGGGATCCAGCTTGCAAAATTGGCCAATCAGCGAGCTAGAAGGGCCATTCAGATTGATATTCGACCACTGGCTTTTTAGAAAAGTGCATTGGTGGCACTAGCCTGACAGTTCGTAACACATAACCCCATAATCTGTATATAAACCCTATTCCAATACCTTTAAAGTTAAGTTCTAATCCAGACTTCACAGTGTACAGTGCTCCTCCTTTGCTTGAATAAATTATGCTCTTAAAATCAGTGCCTTGGTGTTTCAGTGTTCTAGTGCATACTACAAATTAGGATTTCCCCAGTGTCGCCATTTGATTTGTCTTGAGTCTTGACAATGGGAACGAGATCCGAATCATTACAAAATTGGCGCAACGCGTAGGATACCGACTCCATCACGTCCATCAAAAAGGAACTGACCAAGACAAATCTACATCCCGCAATGGCAAATGACCATCCAAGGAAGGCACACATTAAATTAAGGCACTCACAGCTAGAAGGTAGCAAGCCCAACCCCGATCCCAATCCTTGCAACACCACCCAACCCAATTGCATCTCCCTTCACCGTGGCTCACCACGAAGTACAAGAAAGAATGATTTAACAAATCAGAGAGATGGAAGGCCGTATTAGTGCCCTCCAAGACCAGAATGGAAATCTTCTTCAAATGCAAGCCCAGAACCCAGGCCCACAGAACGGTACCATGCAACTTAGCATGCCCACTGTAGTATCGCTTATATATAATGCTGTATACGCGGCGCTTTATGTGTAATGCACGGTACATTTTTCTCTCTCAGCTGATACGAAAAATACACACACACACTTGTTCTTGTTTCCACCATGCGTGTCTCTTCTTTGTTCTCCGTCCTCATCGAGGCCACGCCCCCCCATCCTCCATGGCGCAGTTCTAGTCTTTGGACCACGCTCACGCCACATGCCCACAAGTCTCCCACTTCAATTGCCTCTCGTCTTCCTTCTGTCATCTTTGCCGATATCCCAAGCTGAGAGGGAGCACGTCGTCTCCGCCCTTGAGCTATGTCACGTTCAAAGGTTAGATCACCATGGGTGTCAAAGAGCAAATCTTGAACAGGAAGTCGCAAGTGACAAAGAAGTTGAATAAGATCCTTGAGCTGGATAAGCCCGGTGCGGGGTGAACCGCCAGTGGAGCCTCTTAAGTAAGGTGGAGATGAAACTGGAGGAGATGACAGTGTTTTTTTATGACGATTTGATTGCCGAACAGGCCTTGGTCGAGGTCAACGCCAAACCGACCCATGAGGAGAAAACCAAGGCAGTGGACGATTACAGCATGGCCCGCAAGAAGACCAAGACCGCACCCTTTGCGTCTTTGTCAGTGTCAGCACGACAGCAAGAGCGGGCAGTGGATGAGGAGCAAGAACGCCCTTGGCAGTTCAAGTCTGTCCCAGAGATGAAACCACTATTGCTGTTGTCGGAAGCAGAACCGTTTCAGATGCGAGTCTGGATCAATTTTTTTTGCATATATTTCAATGTATCGCATGCGGAGTCAATGAACAACGATGGCCAGAAGGGCCTTTTAAAGCTTTTAAAACTTTCCTTGCCAGCAACCTCTGCGTTGCCATTGAGGAGGAAATCCGGAATGCGGCATCGGTGGAGGCTTGCTACTTGATCCTAGAAAAACATTTTCACAATCAAGGCGGACGCCACACCACCGCCAGACTCCACGCCGGATTTGGAGACACTTCCACCTTTGTCCGCAGAGCAAGTCGCAGAAAACGAGAAAGCCATCAGCAAGATTGAAGGTGAGGCAAAGAGCAAGGTCAAGCGGATCCGCCGCTTCTTGACGGGCGCGGCAGATGTGATGGTATCCTTGCTTGGAGATGCGGTGGGCTCCATGTAATTGAGCTGAAGATTAATTAGATATATTGTACCTTACCATGTCTTGACGGCTAGATCAATCCCGGTACACTATGAAGAACCGTCGACAGTTTTGCGAGAGGAATTGCTGCACGCTAAGATGATGGTTTGGTGCCCGGAGCCAACGGAGTGGTGCGCGCCCGCCCATTTTCTGCCAAAACCGAACGGCAAGGTGAGGATGGTTGTGAACTACTGGAGGTTGAACAAGGCAACAAAGCGCCCAGTCCATCCTTTATCCTCAGTCCCTGATCTAATGCACCAGATTCAATTGGAGAGCAGATGGTTTGCAAAGTTGGACGCCATACACGGATTCTTCCAGATCCACTGGACAAGAAGTCCTCGTAATTGTTTTTGCGTTCTTATTGCCCAATGGTAAGTACCGCCCACTGGTCGCCCCCATGGGCTGGAAGGGAAGCGGGGACGTCTCAGGATCAGTTTATCCACTGTGTGGATTGTGCTGTGCGACAGATCCGGGAAAGTGTGCTACAAGTTAAGAGACTCAACGAAACCATCCATGATTTAGTCCTACACGAGATGAAATATGAGAGTCAAGTGGCTGGACAACAGCAGTAACCTATGTAGAGGTCTTCCACAAGCTTCCTTGCCATACTGACATCAAGAACGGCAATCTAAGCATTGTGGTTCCAGTGCCCATCTATAACATCAAGGAAACATTTGCCCTATACCAACATCTGGCCATGCTCATCTTCACCAAACAAGGCCAGGAAGTGCTAGTGCAGAACCCCAAGGACTACCTTATCCTGAATGAAGAAGGTACTCTACACCAGGAATTCAATCAGGCCGACCCAAGCACTTGCCTTAAGGTGCGACAACTCTACTTATGCCCGCAAGTACAAGTGCTGAGGAAGACAACCACCACCAGCTGCCATTTTGCCCTTTTTCAAGGCCATACTACGAACATCAAGGAGAAATGCCCCTTGGCCATCCCACCACCGAGCCGAGGGATGGAATTCCATGAAGCAGGACCTGAAACCTTTTTGGTCCTAGCCCGTCAACTAGAGAAAGCCCAAATCACCTGCCACAATGGAACTACTACGGAAAGAGACTATATGCTGGGGACTTTCATGTTGACACTCCCTAATATTTGCATGTTCAACACCAAGGATTCATACATCTCGGCGACCCGGACAGGATGAATAGGACAAGAGGTAGTAATAGTCAGACCTCTGACCATCCCACCTATAGATCTGCTCACCCTGATCAGAGAGACCTTTAACTAGAGGAGTGGACATCAGCAGAGCTAGACCAATTTTTCTATTTGTCACAGCTCTTTGATGGAGGTCTGAATGGAAACACTCAGTAAAGCACTTCCATTTGAGGTCAAACTGGAGATACTTTATATAATTCATAAATACCTAATCTTAAAACTCTAGAATTTCTTTACATAAACCAGAAACCTTCGATATTTTCATATAAAATAAGATAAATCAACATTTTGTCATAAAAACACAACTTTTTTCTTTTTAATTGCTGTTTCATAATGTATGGTATTATCCTTTGTGACTTTTGGGGAGCTGAAATGTTGTTTTCACAAAGTGGCCTAGCTTTGCCAGTTGTCATGTCCAATCCTCCTGTTAAAGGTATCCTTGCCCTGATCAACCACCCTCATACGCACGACCCCATCCAGGAAGACAATCTACGACATATGTTAGCCCAATGGAATGTCACCAGAGCGCGGGAACCCCTACCCCAGACCAACTTCACCACAGCTGCCCTCCGTGCCAACCTCACCAGAACCCATATTCCAGTCAGGTACAAAGTCGCCACCCTCCTAGTATTATTACGTTTGGACACACCTATCATTGGCTACGCCACTTACCTCTGCCGACAACATTGGCAACATCAACATCGATACCCTTCGGCCGCACTTCAGCTGCACGTTACCAGTAACCGCAATCCAGTGGACCACCCTAGTAGCTCAGTACGGAGTGACGCTTCGAGGACGCAGCAGCCTTTGTTACCCTACCCGGGGGTAACTGTAGTGAAAGAGTAACTTGAAGCTCTGTAAAACCAGTTCGCAAGAATGTTTTAGAATAAAAGAACGATATCGAATTCGCTAAAACAATTGACAATAAAAAACAACAAAGAGGAGAGATTTTGCAAACAAACATATGTATGGTGGGGGATCCAGCTTGCAAAATTGGCCAATCAGCAAGCTGGAAGGGCCATTCAGATTGATATTCGACCACAAGCTTTTTAGAAAAGTGCATAGGTGGCACTAGCCTTACAGTTCGTAACACTTGACCCCATAATCTGTATATAAACCCTATTCCAATACCTTTAAAGTTAAGTTCTAATCCAGACTTCACAGTGTACAGTGCTCCTCCTTTGCTTGAATACATTATACTCTTGAAATCAGTGCCTTGGTGTTTCAGTGTTCTAGTGCATACTACAAATTAGGATTTCCCCAGTGTCGCCATTTGATTTGTCTTGAGTCTTGACAATGGAGTCGAGATCCAAATCATTACAGTATCAACGTGTGTTTTAACACTTGAAGTAGAGATGATATATTTTTGGTATCAAAATGAAGACGACATGTGGTGTAAAGGTGGTTTTCTCCTCTGACGAAAAGTCAACGGTTCGAATCCTCTCCATGACCTTAAGCGCGGAAGATTTTAGGAGCTAAATCCACACCTGCAGACAAAGAACTAATCTGCTGGTACTCCTAATAATTGCTAGGTTGAATGTTGGTATATTTAAGATACATCATTTGCTATAATGCGAGGAAAACTATTTATTTTTAGAAATAGAAGAACAACTAGAAATTTTATCGGATCAACAGGGTGCAGCTTTTTTTGACTGAAAATTATTATCTAACACTAAACTATTTTGACAAAGATGGCAAAATATTGTTCCAACCCCTAGTGAGTACAAGGAGTTGGGCAAAATACAAGTACAAAAAACCGAATTGTAGATTGCCATTGCCTGCAAAACATTACAACTTTCATGTTTAATGCATTTTGATAGAAGTTCATAATTATTCATTCAAAAAAACCTTGAAAAAAAAATTAAAAATAGCTTTAAAAAAATGTGAAAAATGCAACTCGTTTGACAAATCAAGTATTTTTGCGGTTTTGTGAGACAAAAACTGTTCAACTATTGCTATTCACAAAGTTATGGCTCCCTTGGTTGAAAATTATTACATTGCCCTCGAGTTAACGAAAGATTGGATTTCTAAGCCTGCCGTTCGGATTCAAAGCTTGAAGTACCCAAAAATTACAATAAAGGGCAAATGACAACAAAAAGTGTCTAAAATCACCATGATCAAAGTGCGAGAATCTTTGATACTTACCCTGTGACGGTTAAGCTCTTGCCCCTTGATAAAAGTACTATAACTGATGAACGGGATGAGTAGCTTTTTCATTTAGCATCTAGTATAATCCCCTTTCATTCAACAACTTTTTTCATGCACTCCGGCATAGACACAACTAAGGACTGAAAGATATTTAGCTCAATCCCAGACCAAACTTCTTGAAGCTGCTTCTCATGGTGTTTGGTGGAAGAGTCCGGTCCCATCGAACTGACCCTCATTTTAGGGACTGTTCATAAATTCTCGATGGAATTAAGCTCAGATGAATCAGCAGGCCAGCCACACCTATTTTCTCTAGATGTGATGAACATTCGTTTCCAAACAGTTTTTTTTGTACTTTTGACTATTTGAGTGGAAGCACAATGTTGCATAAAAGTTAGTTATTGTTAAAGTTGATAGGGGGGAGTTTTCTTTCAGTCAAAGGATCTTTGCTGATCTTCCTCTTTGTGGCAGGGAGGGCTATTCTAAAAAAATGTGATCCTGGTAGTATTGGGCATTTATTTTGGTGTTTTTAGGAATGAAATGCAAATCAGACGCTCTGTATGGGTCAAATATTGCCCATCGCATGATCTCTCGAGGGTGCTTCACCACCTGAGCAGACATTCTTCGAATTTTGAGCTCAAAGTGGATAGCATATTTTTTGTAATGGGGGGTGCTTGGGTCGGATGGATGAACCACGCCCGGCCAGCATAGCCAGCCATCACATCATCCGTATACAACTCTGAAAGCCAGTGCCGCGTCCATATAAGCTTGGTTCTCCGCCTGTGGGTGTGGTTAACGTCTAAAGATTTCCTTTGAGAAAATTCAGGGAGGAGAATCGAACCGAGTTCCTCTCTCAAGATAGTAACTGTGCTAACCACTACGCCACGTCTTCTCCCTGTACTCTGGAGGGAGGGAAATTTGGGGAAGGGAATAATTGGAAAGAGCCTTCTTCTGGCCACATTATTCAGTTCCAATCTTCTGCAGTCTATTTTTTTTTGTCTTTGACTAAGGTTATTTTGGCCGTTTCATTGTGGCAATAAAGAGGGGCTTTATTTGATGCTTATAGGCACGGGCGCCCGCCTAAGTGATGCTTCAAATGAACCCCCTTGGGCTCCCTACCCACTGATAATTGTTTTTTGGTTAACCTAGCTGACAGTTTTCAGGTGCTCTGTAGCCTCTTTCCCAAGTTCAGGTTTAGCAAGCAGATGCTTGATCACTCCTGCCACAACCTTGGGACGACCAGATTAAGGTTTGTCTTGGGAGGCTTTTGGCAGCCTAATGGCAAGCCCACCAAAGTGTAACAGTTCGCATTGAGATCCCCAAGGTCTTAGAAGTAGTTAATTGAGTTATTCCAGTTTCAATCATCACAACCAAACATCCTCCGAAGGAATCTTTGGTGCCTGGTCGCATTTCATTCTTTTCCAAAGAAATGATACATCGGTAATTAATACACCTTGGCCGAAACAGCTACTGTACCTTTGTGGCAATTGGAATTTCCCTCTTCCACTTGATAGTATTTAGCAGATGCCTTTGGTTACCCAAATATCTACTTAACTGTACAATACGCTGTGATTTGAGCAAAAACTTCTTGACACTGATAGCCGCATTGATGTGGAACAAGTTACCTCCAGAGGGACTGTGACGTGACGAACGAGCCAAAAGAAGCAGGAGAGAGACGTCTGTATAGCTCGAATGACACGTCAGAATGACCTCTTTCTTTACCAGCTGATATGTGCGTGTGCGTATGTGGTGTAAAAGTGGTGCATAGAAACGACAATATAACAGGGACGTAATTGTCCAGGTTTCAATTTCAAGTCCTGGATCGACGAGCAACCACATTTTTTGTGATCCATACCCATCGAAACAGCATAAAATTCCCTAGTCAATTATTAGAACTTAAATAAACTTGTCCTTAAGGTTCAAAAGACGATATTAATGTCATTTTGTAACAGAAATGTAGAAAATAATATTATTTTGACTTTTAATTGAACCAACATCCAATAAGTTGGATCCAATTTTTCAGATTATTATACCGCCTGAATTTACAGTCATTTCAGCTGGAGGGAGCACGTACGGCTAGTCAATAAAGCAATCAGGAAAATCATGGCCATTGTCTTTATGGCCTAGTAAGCAATCCCATGTACAATTAGATGTATGCTTTACAATTCATTAATTAGGAGCCGGCTATAATATGGCATTGAACTCTTGAGCAAAAGTTGTAGAAACGCCAGAAACACGGGATACGGTGGATTGCTCGTGCTAAATCCCTGTCTCATAAAATTGTTTATTGCTGCTTGTCAACTTTATTATTATCTCAGATTACTTTATCACATAAGCTACGGAAAGCCGAATGGAACGTCTCCCTGGGGAGCCGAAAGACAGAGGATTTGAGGCTGATAGAATAATTAACTTTTTGTATGCACTAACCACTTTAGAATCACTGTAAATGGCGTAACGGACGGCGGTATTGCTGTCAAGCGGAGAAGTGGGGACTTCTTCGATGCGGCTGGTCTCGGAAGGGGTGCTGCCCGCAGAGGACAGGCTGTCAGTGGGTGGTGCCACTCTCCCTTCGCGGGGGCGCGGGGGCGCGGGGGCGCTGACAGCGGTCATGGGTTGATTCCAGGTCAAGGCTATGTCTCTCGACCAGGTCAAGAGACAACAAGGTCCTCGTGGCTTCAGTGTTAGGGATAGCCCTGATATGGAACTGGACATTTCAAGGAGAGCGGATGTGGACGTTGATCCTTGGAGTAGCACGAGATCCAGAGGCGCTTTGCACGGCCTCCATGGCGCAGACATGTGAGACAAAGTCTGACTCCTCATATTCAAAAGGATTCTGTCCAACGGTCTCAGGTTCCTTAGAATGCTCAGCAGAAGAGGTGCTCTTCAAGGCTTGGAAAGCTCTTGCTGGCAAAGTCAGGGCCTTGTCCTTCTTTGGGTAAGGCACTCCACTCATGCATGCAGGGCTCAAATGACCCTGGCGTCCACATTTGTTGCATACGGACGACTTTCTGGGGCATCGTGCTCTTTTACGCTCCTTCGCACCACAGCACATGCAGCCTTTCCGGATTTAGGCTTATTGTTCCCAATATTTTGGGACTGACTTGTCACTCTGTTTACCTCAGCCGTAGAAGTCGATGGGATCGTTGCTGCGAAGATTGCCTTCTCATATGCCAGGATCTTCTGTTTCACCGTTTTGAGAGATGGGTTTTCCAGCTCCAGCAATTTCCTCTTCAGCTTCTCATCTGCGTACACCGATGACACGAGACCGAAAGCTTGGATCTGATTGATCGACATATTGACAAGATCAGCCTCCTTAGCCAAGGACTCAATTTTGGCGAGATGCTTGGAGTAAGAATCTCCAGATTTCCATGTAATCGCAAAGTATTCGACACGCCTGGCTTGCATCGGATATCGTTGTCTGAATTCTCCCTCGATGAGCTCAAGCATGCCGCCGACTCCGAAAATCTCCGTTGTCATGCTCACTTGGGGTGCGATCATGTTCTCGAGTTCGACATCGATGAACTGACGTACGTACGTTTGATGATCCAACGTCGTGTATGAAGACAAATTGTTTGTCTTGAAGAAAGACTGCATCTTCAGCAACCATGATCTCAACTTGGCCGGGTTGTTGTCCAGTGACAGAACTGGCACTTTCACCTCTGGCACTTGGATGACCGATGATGCAGGTGCAGATGCTTGGGGTAGGTTTGCTGCTACGGCAGGTGCTGGGGTGCACATGCCCATCGCCCTGATGCACAGGACTTGTGTGGTGGTGTACTCCTCGAAGACAGCAGTCTCCTTACCGGCCCAGGATCCTTGGTTTTCGGGTGTTTCAAGGTTCATGACAGTATTAAACTTGGCCTTGTCCAGCATCTTTTCTGTTTGAGATTTAAAGTTATTGAAGTACGTATTCACTTGATCGCCAGCAAATGCCGAAGGACACTCGATGGCCGCCTCGGCAGCTTTGGTGGCGGCGGATTTCATTTTTTTGAACCATCCACGTTGGCCTGCCGGCCGCGGCTTTCGCCGATTCCAAGGTTGGAGCCATTTCACGTTAGAGTTTTAACGTTCACTAGATCGAGAATTTATAAGTCATTGCGAGAAACACTCTCGACTTTGCAGTCAGACAATTTCGCGGTCCGAGATGACCACTGCGCCACGTTAAGTTCTTGGGTTCGACTGACTCTATCGAGAGCAATCAACTTTATTATTATCTGAGATTGGATTCTCACATAAGCTACGGAAAGCCGATTGGAACGGGGACGTGTAGGCAAGCTCTGGCAGGCTCGTTTGTTTGCTGGTACCAGTGCCAATGATGCAAATTTGGGGCTTCAAACACGTTTTTGAGACGCTGACCCTTCTTTCACGGCACAATTAGGAAAGGTCAGCTTCGTTAAAACTAGTTTGAAGTGACAAAGTGGCTTCATTGACAATGGCAGGTAAGTTTGTTTGCTGGTACCGGGAGCTTGCCTAGATGTCCGAATACCATCAGGTCCAGGACTGGACGTAGGCTTTGGGCCCTTGACATGTTTATGGACCTTCCACGTGTCAAATTCGACCCTGACGTTGGTCCCCCCCTGAATTGGAACAAACATTTACATCTACTGACCTAGCACAAGGTTCGAACATGGACGAAAAATAATTGTTAAATTCTTCAATCTTCGTATGAACTTAGCTAATTAAATTACATCTTGAATTGGCCCTATTTGAGATCTACCAGGCTTTTTTAAGTACCCGAACAACGATTTGAGGTTTTTAGATTTTGCCAGATTCTCTTCACACTCCTCTTTCGCTTTGATTATATCGAATTTGACCATGTGAAAACTAGCATGTTCCCTCCTACCCTCCAATCTATTGGACGACCTAACTTTGCCCAAAGTCTAACGCATTTGCGCATTTGAGACAAAAGGAGCTTGGATAGCCAAGGTGGTCGATGATTCTTTCTTCTTGGTCGAAATCTGTTTCTTGCGGACTTCCTTACCGCTGCTGAGAATGGGACCCGCAGCAATTCAAAACGGAAAACAGTACTAAACTTACTTAAAGGATGCTATCGGATCAACACCTTCAAATTCCTTACGAATATTTGATGGCAGTAATTTCAACAACGAAGGAGCCCGAAAAAGAAGAGAGTTGGTCTTCAATGTTCGAACTAACCGGGATTCACTAGGGCTTGATAAAGGTGCTCTCAAAAAGCACATTAAGCAGCCTCTGCAGTCACTACAATTGACCCTAAATCCTGGGTTGGGACAAAACTCATGAGTGATTTTGAAAACGTACAGCGTCAAGCACCTATCGTACCTCCAATGAATACCGTACAGTCCCAAGTTTTCTAGTGTCTCCCAATAGGAGAGCTCTCTCATTCCTGTGAAACATCTTTGGACTTGTTCGACCTTTTGCAAACCTGCTGAACTCATTGGAGCCCAAATGGGTAAAGAATATTCAAGATGCGGCTGAACAATCGTTTGTCCAATACCTATCGTATCTCCTTTGAATATGTTGAACAGTCCCAAGCTTTCTCGTCTCTCTCAATACAAGGGCTCTCAATCTTTAAATGTTTCTCGTGAAACATTTTTGAACGTGTTTGAGCTTCTACAAACTAGCTTTACTAATTGGAGCCCCTAAACCCCTAAATAATTGAAAGGAATTGACCCAGAATGAAATTGGTCTCGATGTTTAATCTTTAGTAATTGAAATTCATTAAATGGACTTCAAATAATGTCAAAGTACCTTTTGTGACTTATTCACCTTACATCCCGGCTTAATGCAATTTGATTTGGATTTTTTTTTGCAAAAATATAATTGGTTGAATTAGAGACACCTTCCCATTATCGCAAAACTTTTAGTCAAAGGCAAGAAAATTGCTTACTTTTTTAGGAAGTTAATGGGTTTTGTTAAGCAGCCTTGCAAATTTTGTTCACAATCTGTACCTCTCATTAATTTTTTCATTTTGATCCAAAATGATTGCAGTATCGTACCCATAGCGTATCCAATTCACTTCGTGAAGCTCACACTTTAATTTCAACCCACCTTCAAAGATCCGAAGTGGCTGTAGTTCACGCCATGGCAAAGCCCTTTCATTGAAACATACAAAGTAGATGTAAGGACTGTCGACTCAACTTCATATTTATTGACTAAATTTTCATAATTAAATTTGTCCTTTGGACACCACATGGATGCCCGGTCCGCACACTGGTAATCCCATTCCACCTTGATTTTGAGGAGTCATGACTTTATGAGAGGCAATGCCCGTCAAAGCACGAAAGGTTCGAGGTTCATAGATGGCCAAATTGGCACACATATTGGCATCCAAGTGAATATGAGACCTCACTAAGGCCTCGGTCCAATACCAATGGTCAAAGTTTAGTTCTTCCAAACCAGCCTCAACGCGAGCATTGTTCAGCGAGTGAAAGTCCTTCCGCTTTTGGGGTCGGGCCTTGGTGGCTCTTTCCAGAGATTTCGCTATGGCATTTTGCGCTAATTTGGCGCTGGTTCGTCTCCGTAAGTAGAAATGAGCTGAAAATTTTCAAAATAAAAATCTAGAAACCTTCTCCTTGACAAATTTGTGTCAGTATTTGTCCAATTAGAACTCTTTAGACCTCGGGAAAAGTATATTTTCACCGTAAGTCGAATTTGAGAGGGTTGGATAGGAAGGATGAAACATAATAAGCTTGGGTTGAAAAACAGGATTTATTTTTGGTTTACTTCTTTTACGGGCTTGTCCAACCGCTACAGGAAATTCAATCCCCAGTCTATTGAAATGAAAGGTTATAATTTGTCTATTTTGTACCTTTTAAACTTAATATATTTGGTCTACCAACGAGTTTGAGATGGCAGAATGTAGGGTTGATCTGGAATGCCATCTAAATTCAAATGTTGAAGCCCGTTTGTTCAGTGATTTTAAGTACCTCGTTTGTAAATGACCATGTTGTAGCTTCATATCAACGAGCTATATGATAATCGTGATCGTCCATAAATCGAGTCTTTAAAATATTTCCAGTGTCAAGCTATCTAATCTAAGTTAATGAGTTGAGTACCAAATTGAAATGCCATGGAAGTTGCCCAAAAAGATGTTATTCTAAAGTCAATTTCTATTCGAAATATGCCATGAAAGTTGAGGGCAGCTAAAGAGGCAAATCAAATGGACAGACCATCCGATTTAAATGAATAAGCTTGGGTTACTATCGAGTTCTCCAATGGGTTAGCAAGAGGATATTCAGATTCAATCCGGGCTTGTGGCCACTCTTCTATGTGACTGTTTTTTAATAACATTCACTAAAAGTTGACTTCCCATTAAAATCGTTATCAAGTCGTCCACTGGCCATCAAGTGGCCAATAAGCGGGAATGCTCCATAATAGAACACCTATTATCAGGGATAATCATTGCCTCTTTTACAAATCAAATGCATATGTGTACGTGCAATCAATCAAGTCGCCCAATTTCAGCTTAACAAAACCTCAACTCAACTAGATACTCCGACTTGACTTACAAGGTTCAAAATTTGAAGATTTTGAATTTGTTTTAAGATTTCCTAGAGAAGTAATTAACAAAGGGTGTGTCCCTAGGCATTGATTTTCATGGATTGCTATTTATCGCAAACGGCAGACTGGTGACTTTAAGTTGGTCCATATCCAGCGTTGGTCAATTTCAACCGTCTACCGTAAGTTTCCCTTTAAGAAGTATCGGCAAAGAAATTAGTAGCAATATAGCTAATCGATAATGGTGAACTCAATATCGTCCTTAAGTGGGAGCTGAGAGCTTTAAAAACGGGTCTCAGTTCATGTCTTTGGCACATCCAAACCGTCAAGCTTGTAATTGCAGTACATTTTAAAATTGTGTAATTGTAACGACCTAAAATCTACAAGAATTACTCGTTACTTGTTCCCTTTTCAGCTTCCAAAATAGGTTTTAATTTTTCGTTTATCTCGTGACAGCTGAAGAACCTTAAAGCTCAACAGAAATTGCCATTTTTACTAATTCCATCTAACATATTTTGATCAAAGAAAGTCAGGGTTGAAAATTGTGTTTGCTCTTAACCACTCTCCACTCACTATTGGTTTAGAATCTTGCTGCATATGCTACTTTAGTGTTTACATCTTCTCAATCAAATTCCGTTGGACTCAAGCACGGAAAATGTCTCGTTGGCTTGAATATGATGCTTCAAATTTCCAATGCCTCCTTACTTCACTTCACTCAAGGGATGGACTTCTTACAGAGAAGCTTGACCGACTTCACAATGTCTAATACTTTTTTCCATCATAAATTTTGCGACATTGCTTCAAACCTTTAACAATCATTATCCCATCCAGGGTCCCAATCTTGACTCCTCAAAGTATTGTGATGCAATATATTTTGAACAACTATCCCAAGATTAAATGCCAAGGCTCATTATTGAAAAATGTTGACAAGAAATTTTCAAATGTTACGCATTAAGACTGCTTAAGTCAAAAAAAACTCCATTTCTTTTGAGAAGAATGGTTTGGATGGGGTAAACTATAAAATATTGGTCATCTAAAATTTTAGTAAATGTAATTGTTACGAGTAACACATTTTTTACACTTTTCTTTCGAGTAATGTTTTTGTAACGAATTACTATTTTTGACTAATGTAACTTTTTTGTTCCTTCTATCGAGGAACGACTAATACCCTGAGAAAGAGTATTTAAAACTGGTGATTTAAGACGTTTAAAAAATATGGACGGAGCAGGCTAAGCTTGATGCGATTAAATCTGGGATATTTTCAACATTACCGATCAAAAAAACCCGATGAAATTTGATAGACATATTCGTAAATACCATATCCCTCCACATTTTATGCACCTATCTATTACTGCTCTGCTCTTCGCTCTTCAGCTTGACAGAACATAGATGCTTGTGTCAATTGAATGTTCATGGCACTCCATCGCATAAAGATATGATTTTCCCTCTCTCACCGGCCATGAGAAACATTTTTCGTCTTGGGACGGCTTTGCTTTTTGTGGGCATGTCATATCCCCAGAACTCTGAAGCATACATGGGTTTTCGAAAGTTGAACGGCTTCACACGACATAGTATTTGGCTTAAGAACACCATGATGACACGGTAGATGGGCTTTACAATGCCAGAAGAAGGTAGTTCTTGCTTAAATATATGTAATGTCGATGTATTGGTGCTTGCTCTCAGCGTCTCCATATATACGACTGGAAAAAGCGCACAGAAGGAAGCGCCAGATTATAATGTGACGGCATTTGACCCAAGCGCTATTTAGCGGCTTAGCTATCGTCAAAAGAGGGACCCAGAATACAGTCATTGCTAGAGCATAACCTGTGGAATACAGAATACTACACTTGAAATAAACTAAAGGAAAAATAACTTTGAAACATAGGTTTTAAAATGCAATCAATCATTACGGCAAAGCAACATTTTTTGCAGAAACGGTGTAGGATTCTACAAGGTCTGGCTGTCAAGCTCAAATAAAAATAAAATGGTACCATACTATGCTACATAGCTATATATCTCTTATCCATATAATCTTTTTTTTTTCATGGTTTATGTGGTTTTATCTACCATATGAAGTTTTCTTTATCTGCGACTGATTACGTTTTTTTATTACTAGGAGTCGCTTTTATAACTCCCACAAGTCTAGCACATGTTAAGCGGCACAATATATTACACACGTCTAGTATAGTTTGATTGAAATGGGTGCAAGAACACTCGAGAAAACGTACCAATCTATCATTTCATGCCAATTTATGGCAATAAGCGCAAGCTTGGCGCAAAAACACCAGTTGTGGTGGCTCTATTTGGTATGTTGTTTTACAGAACCTCTCTAAACACATGGCTGCAAAAGGGAGAACCATGAGAAAATACTTCCGAATCCTTGGAACAACCTGTTCAAGCTAGTTGGGGATCGAATAAATCGGAAAACTGACGGAACACTGATACTTTCACACGAATCCACATTTTTGGGTTTTTGGGTTATTCGAAATGCCAAGAAAGACTAGCAATGTTCATGAACGTAGAAGAGGTAATGGTTATTTACCACTATTTCTCTACTATATGGCTGTTTATGGCAATCTACCTATTCCTCAACAATTCAAGTTGCATGTCGCCAGTACCCCATTGACCACATCGGACTGATTCTGATTCAGTCCAATTACATTCTTGGCTATTTCGTTTTCGTTCAAGATATTTAACAACTCTTGCTTGTTTGATGAGAATTTGTAGAGTTTGAACCCAACCTTGGCGCACAGTGAAACAATTTCTTTCTGAAGTGTGACAACTCGCTCAATGGCGGGCCACGGATTTCAATAGGTCGTCCACATAGAAATTGTACAACTAGGAGAGCTATCGGCTCCGAACAAGTGAACACAAAGCTGATATTATCCTTCCAGGGGAAGTTTTGTGTCCCCGTCAGGCCACCAAAGAAACCGACGGTAAGATCGATCCTCCACTGGCACTCGCACTTGAAAAAACATGGCTTCAATGTCCCCTACAAGAGCCACTGACTGGCTCTTGTGGAAATCGGAGAAGGACTCCCAACAACGTGTTCGTCAAGTCGGGGCCCTGAACCAACTCATTGCTCAAAGACCGATCCAAGTATCTTGCTGAGCAGTCGAACACAACCCTAATTTTGCCCGGTTTCTGTGGGTGATAAACTCCGATTATAAAATACCTCTCCGTTTAAACTTCGGGAGAGGTCCTGGACACGGACTTTTTCCACAAAAACCATTTTGACACATATTGTCCATAAACTTCGTATAATCCTCCCCAAATTCCGGGTTGCTCTCCAATTTCCTCCTCAAATGGTTGGCACGTCGAACAACTTTAACCTTGTTGTCAGGAAGGTTTGGCTTGGGATTGCGAAAGGGGAGCGCAATTTGGTAATGTCCGTCAATGAAGCGGATGCTTTTCTCGACTATTTGCAGCCAAAACTGTGCCCACCCAACGAATCGAGGAAGTCTTGATTGAACATGGTTGCGATCATTTGCTCAATATTTTTGGCATCCACCTTGATTCGATTCATAGTAGAAGTTCTATTTCTTCGACCCCCAATTGGGCCATGAACGCTCCAACCCAACTTCGTTCTTATTGCATAAGGCTCATCATCTTTACCAGAGATTATTTCGAGTGGTCCTAAAGCAGCAGGAGAGTTCGTTCCTATTAAGATTCCTACCTCAGCACTTGAATATCTAATGGGAACGTTTTGTAAGTGGGCCCATGCCTCAATGTGCTCCCTTCTGGGGATATCGCTCCGATCCACTGGTAATTCCACGTGTGTGAATGAAGGTGGAAGTGAAACAACGCACCTCTCATCCATATCCACAACCTCGAGGCCGTGAATAACTCTGGTCTGTAGTCGACTGTTGCGTTTTTCCATAGTCGTTAGAGAGATTTGCACCGATTAGTCAATTGCTCCCAAGGCTTTTGCAATGTCGTCTTTGACAAAAGTATCGGTACTATATGGATCCTGGGCAGCGTATGTTGTTACAAATCCATCACCTCCAGCCAAACGTATTCGAACGGGTACTAATGCCACAACAATTGCAGGGCCATACACTCGGTCGTCTCCAAAACCCTGCACTCCTCTAGAACTGCCTCTGACATTAACGTGAGTTGGTGATTGCAACGCATCGTCCGATTGGTCCACACCACGAGTTCCAAGTGATCTATTATGATCTTCGCCCCAATGTAATATTGTGGGATGGCCCTTCACACATTTACCACATTTTCTCCTTTGTCCACAGTTTCTCGACCAATGTCCGGTCTTCAGGCAAGCAAAGCATTTCCCCCCTCAATTCATCTCTTCGTTCCTCAAATGGGATGTTCATGGCCTCTTCGCACTCTACCATGTCATGATCGGTCTCGCAAAAAATACAAGCGTTTGATCTCCATTGTTCGTCATAAAATACAACTGAGGTGGCCAAAGTTATGTTCCGTCTCACTTCTTCCTCACCTGCCCGACCTTCTCGGGCCTCTTGCGTCTTCCTTTTCAAACCAAAGACAGGATGATTCCATTCCTCTGATCAATTGTTCCCAAATCTTTCATTGCCGTCCTGCATCTCTGCAAAAGGGCCGCAAATTGCTTCATCTTCTCGGGCTCCTCTCTCATAGCTGGCCAATCTTCAAGTTGAGCACGATATGTTGAAGTCATTTTGAAGGTATTCCCGTATTCTTTTTTCAACAACCACTTTGCCTCCCGATAGCCTTCGGCTGCATTCATGTGGATGCAAGGCCGGATTAACTCATGGGGCTCGCCGTGGGTGATTTGCAATAAATATCCAAGCCTTTCTCCTTCGTCGGCTATTTTCTAATCTAGTTCTAGTCCCTCGGACTACTTAGTAAGGGACTTGGCGACATCTCGTAATCGTTGCCGTTCTTCTCCCACAGATCTCGTCTTACGTTTGAACTCCGTTTCTAGTTCCAATTTGCGTTTTTCCGTTTTAATTTGAATAGCATCCTCATTGGCTTTATCCACTGAACTATCTAAGGGGCTTTTGACCTGACGCACAAAATCAACTTTGGGATCAATGTTGTCCCTACACCACTTGGTCAATTCATTCACGTCTTCGGGAATCTCCGGTTGAAGCCCTTGGCACTCCATTTCCAAATCGTCTAGTAGACGCTTAAAGCGTGTGAACTCAGTTCTTATAGCCTCTTCACTTTCTTCTGCAATCAGACATTCCAGCCGCTTTTGACTCCCGGTCACGGCTGCTAACTTTCCACTTGGCTTCTTCATAATGCGGCTTCTTAGGATGAAGAATTAAAACGATGTAATCCCGACAACTTGAATCACACTGATCAGTCCCTCAAAACTGACAAGGTTTTTAAACACTCAACTTTATTCACAATATCTTGGTTTTAATCACCTTTTGGGGCTCGCATTCGTCATCATGGTAACATGTTAACACAAATCAAAACTCGTTTTTGGCTTGTTCGTCTCCTTATAAATGTAGCATGGTGATTCTGAGCGAAGAAAACTGTTGGTAAAAACCGCCGTAACAATCACTATTTCTATACTATATCGCTGTTAATTGCAATCTACCTTTTTTTGAACAATGCAAGTTGCATGTCCCAAGTTCAAAAGGCTTAAAGGCTGATCCTGTTACAATTCAGATCGGTTTTCTTGACCATACAATACATGTCAGCAGAACATCCAATTTCAGATGTATAAACGGATAGCCAATACGAACTTCCAACCCAAATGTTGTTGGAACTGTAATTTTGTTGGCCACTTCATGTAAGTTACTCACTAGAAACTGCCGAAAAATGCTTCATTCCCTGAACATTCCAACCCCTTTCTCATCAGTTTTACTGGCGTCCAAAACCAGAGAGGTAATTGGTCCAGTACGTTCATGAACGCTCGAAATGGAGACTACAGCCGTTATTTCGTTTTTGTTTCGTTGTGACATATTTGAAATCTTTCTTGACAGGAGTTGAATATCCGATCTGGGTGTTCACTTCTAGGAAGATCTGAGGTTCTTCGGCAACCAAGTAGTAGGATAGCTCTAACTACACTCTACTACAAGAATTTCCATTTTTGACCAAACTACAGAATAGACCGGACTAACAGAAAACATCGACCAATTGATGAAAGACAAGCACATAAGCAAGCCCACCCCCCACAAAAAAATATCCATGTCACAGCATTTAAAATTCACAATATAATTCATATTCAATGATGATTCAAAACATGAGATTCATTCGGTGTGCACGGATGATTTGATTTACCACCCAATGCCGGTCCCGTCGTATCTGAGGAACGAAGCATGGTCTTTGTCTGTGAGAGCGCTCAAGGTCTTAATCATGCCTCCGACGGACGTCTCGGTATTGATAAGAGCATTGGGCCCACCCATGTCCGTCATTACCCAACCAGGATGCAAGGCCATCACCAAAATCCCATCAGATTTCAGCTCTATGGACAAGTTCTTCATCACTTGATTCAGAGCAGTTTTACTCGCACGATAAGCCGTGTTTCCCCCACCCGAATTCTCGGAAATGGAGGCCACAGCCGTAGACATCAGAACAATAGCCCCCTTCTCTATGCCCATGGGAGCCGAAGCATCCTTTTGGGCCGCAATTTTCACCAAAGGCAACAGGGCCTTGGACAAAAACAAAGGAGCAATGGTATTGACCTCAAAGGCTTCCCTCATCTTTTCAGGCGTGACTCCACCTTCTTTTTCGGAAGGTAAAAGTCCGGCATTGTTGAGAACCAAATTCAAACCTTCCTGATCCACTACTTGACTGATCGAGTGGACCAACTCGGGAAAAGAGGCATGATTGGTCACGTCCAGAGTCAAGACGTGAAGATTGGAATGAGCTTTGCTCAGTTCCACCAGTTCGGGCGCTTTGTCGGGATTGCGGCAAGTGGCGAAGAGATGAGTGGGCGGGTTGGCACCGGTCAGGTATTGCTTGACGAATTCCAAGCCGATCCCACGGTTACAGCCCGTGATGAGAATATTCTTGGGAGACATGTTGAGAAGTTCAAAGAGAGGTACTCCTTTGTGAATGGTTTCAAAAGGAACTGAAAGAGATCTGCGAGATTGGTCAACTTATGAGTTGATCGAGGGGGATACACTGTACTCAGGGATGCTGTTTTGTGGGCAGGTAGCAATTTTACATGTGAAAATAGCATGAACGGTAACCAAAGAATAATTTTCCACAACATCAACGGTTGCTTTTGCTCTTGGGAATTAGATATATGCTCTGTCCAATATGCTTCATCCGCTCTTAGATGTTTGACCTAAATGTGGAATACGTTCTCATTGGCCCTTTGTTGCAATGACTTTTTCAAATATGTCTGCTTAATATGTGCATTGAATTAAGCATTAGGTCAATGAGATCCTATGTTATAGACATAGATATATATAAAGATAAGCACACCATTAATTTCAAAATCTTACTGCTTGCACTGGTATTCTACATTATCTTCCTTGCTCTATGGAATGGAGGTATCAAACTACTGGTGATTCTGAGGAGAGATTTTACAGGTCTTACGTCCAAGTTAAGTGCTTGGGCATTAATGGACATAAAAATATACTCAGCAAAGCAATTAGTGGATGCTTATTCTGGCTAACATTCAAGTCTTGATTCAGAAGCATGAACATTTCTCAAACTGACCTTTGGCCACGCTTTTCAAAAAGCTACAAATCTTGAGTTCAGCATAAAGTTGAACCCAAACAGCTTAAAGCTCAGTACCTTGCTCATTAGCAAGGATGTGCAAAAGATGCAGACATATTTTCTTTGTATTATTGGCTATTTCTCAGTTTTTATGCATATTTGATGTGTTTCATCTTTTTTGCATTATCATTTATTTTTGCCTAAAAATAAATCAAAATTCTCTGTTTGACATTTTTCAAATAAAAAAAATTGGTCTCAATATCCAGTCAAGTGGCTCATCACTCTCTGGTTATTTTCCAAAAGAACAACAAACCTCACAATATGCCATAAGTCACCTTGCCCACAGAGCTCATCAAGGAGGAGTTAGGTGCCCGTGGTGTGTAGTCTTACAAGAAGCAAAATGAGCCTCCATATTGAGCTGTCAAACCACCTGTTTTGAGAATTTTGTGAGTTTTGTCTATGCTCCACATGACTTTGCTTTCACGATTTTTTTTCTTTTAATTGTTTGGGGCCTTGCATTTGCGCATCTTCCTTCACAACCTGTGGGGAAAATTGACAAAACAGCCCCCTCTTTTGCTCAAAGTGCAGAAAATAGCGTTTTGGCAAAGTAATAATTCTCATACCCATATCTTAAGAGTGATCTTGATATCAATATGGGACATTTTTCTATAGTTCCAGCTAGAGAACTTTCTTTTTATTGAGGTGTTTCCTTCAAATTGTACAAGTAGTAACCCAAAGTTTGACAAGTCAATTGCAAGTATTGCTCCTTTGTTGGGCTTGTGCCCTGGGGCTTAATCCTTTGCACCTATTGTGCTTTCTACAAGCATTTGCTTTCTAGACGGTTTTTTGTATTTTTTTTTTGCATTATTGACAATTTTAAACATGCTTTTCTTTGCATTATTGGCCACACCTATATGGACTTTTGTACGTACTTACTCATTAGTGTAAAATGCTGACAGAAAAACTTCCAATTCTAGGATTGTTTAAATCAAGAAGTATGACCATCATTTTGTAAAGCATGGTCTTGATGAGACCAAAACTCTAAAAAAGTGGTCATCTAAAATTTTAGTAGAAGTAGTTGTAATCACTAACATCATTACATTTTTTGGCAAGAAAAGGTTGTGTAAGAAATTATTCTTTGGCAAAGTATATTTCATTTTCTCATGGTCTCATACAAATCTCTTGAATGTTGCAATAGCTCAGATCCAATAAAACCCAATTAAAATGCTTGGGTGATTTCAGCAACAGAGGGATTTGCTCAAGTACTTTGATTTTCTAACATTTTGTTGGGCTTGTTGAATCCAGGCTCAAATACAGCATAAATACCTGTTAGTTTTGCAACACAAAACAAGGCTTCTAAGACCTGCACTTTACATGACCAAGTTATTATGGACTTCAGCCAGTATTCTTATGGAATCTATGAAAGAAATCATGATAAATTTAGACTTAAGCCCTTTGGAAAAGGCTAGAGTTGGGCCAATTTCTTCAAATTCAAGTAGAAACTCAAGTACTATGAGATTCAAGTTCAGACTCACCCCAACACTACCAATTACCCAGACATCTTTGTTAAACACAAAATTTCAGGGCACTGCAAAGACACATCAATAACAAAAGTAAGAGATTATGAGATGTCTATCAGAAACTTAAAGAATACTTAAAATAACTTAATTGCTTTGTCTACCTCTTCTTTGCTCTTGGCTCAAGTAACAACATATTGCCATCACATAAAAAATGAAGCATGAGTACTCTTTCTGAAGCAAAATAGATTTTTGGTAAATCTTGAGTCAGCTAATCTGATCCACATTGAACTGACTTTATTGTTGTGAGGGATTTCAAACATTGCACAGGCGCAACTTGTAATATATGAATGATTTTTTTTCACACATCTGCTTGTAACAGTTGTAGGTAAGCTCTGTCTAAATTATATTTTGTTGTCAGATATCTGTGATCCAAGCTGAATTCTTGGATATCATTTTTTTTTTCTTGTCTCATCTTTTGTTTCCTGTCACAGTAGTGAAAATGTTTGCCAAGTTTCAAGGAATATTCTTGAATACATCTTGGCAACATCCTGCATTGCAAAATCATAAGGAACCTTTGATCATATTACTTTATTAATTTCTAGCTCAGATAACATGATTTTATGCCTGAAACTGCCAAGATCTGTTTGGATATTTCTACTACCACGTACTAAGGATTTGCAACCACTGTGTTGGTCATCTTACAGGTCAGACGAGAAGCACAAGCTGATCTTTGAAGAATCAAACTCCACACAATGCCATTCCTCTCCTCGTTCTTTGTCTATTGGAGTGAGCCCTATACATAGTTTTCCATGTATAGGTTCTAGCTTCTGATTACTTCCAAGCCAAGCTGTTGTTGTTGTGGAAAATTATTCTCTGGTTACCGTTTAGTTGAAAGCAAACTTAGATTTGAAATTTTGACGCCGTTCATGTTGACGCGTGAAATTGAGAGCTCATGGCTCATTTGTAGAGGGCGAACTTGTATTGATTTGCATGTGGAGTAGAAATCAGAGAGGTTTACTGATAAATAACTTGTTATCCAAAGTGTTGATAGTCGGAACTTTGGAAAGTAGACAACTGGTCATCCATCGGCCTCTCGAATTTCCACTCAGCGTGTAGATCTATTTCAAATCCGCCCTCTACTCATATCAATCGAGACAAAATAGTCGATTTCATGGAAAGCGTTTGTTCCTTTGGCATTATCACGGATATTAAAAGAGCCTTTTTGGCATGACTGAGATGAAGCGTATAGCAAGAAGAGTCTAGAATGGAAAACGTCTTCTTTGCCCTCAACGAAACAGGTCATTCAATACTTACTCCCGGGAATTGCAGAAAATGTACGGGATATAAAATGATGTGAATACCTGAGTATTTCAAGAAGTTTTCATGTGAAAATGATATGCATATCTGTCGAAAGCTTTTGCATCAAGTTAGAACTTCTAATCATGAAAAACATGCCGCAGGTACCTCTTATTCTAATTTCTAGTTCCATGTTGCGGCCTTTTAGAATTGGATAACGACTTCAAAAACGTAGTCGATCATAATTTGTGCAACATCTTCTTGTGTCAGATAGAATATATAATTTGCGACGGCTTCCGCTCTTCTTCAAGCCAAATTTCCATTACTTTCAATAACCTAGACAATGAAGAAAAACGCAAATAAAAATCGTGGCATTTGAGCAATCAATTAGCCAAAAGTTATGGCCACCGTCCTATGTGCCTCAAAAAAGTGTGGACCAAAGATTGCAATTTGATGGCCTCCATGCATGGCAAGGAAAGATCCTCTGATATTAACAAATTGGCAAATTGACTTCTCATAGCAGGAGAGAGACATGCAAAAATGAACAAGATAAACAAATTTCAGCGAGAATAAAAACAACTTGAATCGATAGTCATCAGGAAGGAAAGAGGTTCATGATAGTGAAACTAGAATGTTCAATTCGGCTCTCTTGTAGTAGCATTTCTCACTACATATTTTTCAAAAAAATGCAACTCCTGTAGGAAACAAATAATAACAATACCATTCAGTTTATGGGGTGAACCTAGGGTTCTCAAGTCTTTTAATTCCCTAACCATTTTTCAATAATGTTTTCTTCTATTTATATATTATTGCTTTACTATACACGAGACCTTAAATAAAGCATCATCATCGTCAAAATACGTTTTAAAAAGAGACACCATTATGAGCGTAAAAGTTCAACTTTGCCCCACTAGGTCAGGAGAATTTAGGCACTTGGAATTTGTCTCTCGTTTTGAAAATATTGTTTTCGCCTACCTCAATTGTTTTTGATTGATGCTGTTTTTTTAACCTGTTCCTTCCAAATTAAAACTTTACTATCTCGGGAGCCAAGCCATTCTAATCGTGGGGGCAATGGTACATTTTTGCATGCAATTGCTTACAAGATAACCCTAATTCATTGAAGGGTGCTCGACATCTTGTTTGTCTTCACATAATATGTACTCTTCACCAAATGGGGGATAGGGCTCCCAGTTGTTGCCAATATTTTGTGAAAAGCGATCCTAGCAATGGACTTTAAATCTGCATTGAATCATTGTGAGATTTTGAATGGAATTAAGTACTCAATTCCTCATAATGAGCAAGACTATCAACAGTGTGCCGACTTTTACTTCACACATTTCTTACCACGTAAGACTCTTTCAAAAACTTTTCTCCCTACATTAAGGACATTATATATGATACCAATTCAGAAATAAGTGAATTTGAATCTTTACGCGCCTTATTACCCAACAACTCGCCAAGATGATCTCCGAGATGGCAGATTGGCAATAAAGATGCTTTAATAAGTATCTTTGATTTGCTAATGAAATTGTATTTTTTAGTGCCCTATAATAGAATACATATTCCGTGATGGCCCGGTCCTTCATTAACGAGGATAACATAGATTCCGTGATATGTCAGCCTTTCCTCAACTACACCTTGTTCTTCTAGTGTTTTTTTCTGTTACAGGCGGCGAAATAAGAAAAAAATGTTCATTAGAAAAAAAACCTCAGTTGAGTTATTAAAAATCAGTATCTTTTTGCAGTTTTCATGTCAAAGTTTCGTCAAAAGCTATTAAGCAATAAATAAATTTGATATACTGTAAACATTTAGCTTCTTTTTACATACTATATTACCCTTTTTGGAGTAATCCTTGCCAATTGGTTGATCATGCCAATTGGAAACATTTTTAGCATTAAACTCATCTGTGGACTACGGAACTTTATCGCATTTAACTTCGTTAAGCCTGGATAGACATCCATTCACCTAATAACAAAATATTTTCGTTATGAAACGTAAAATTTATTCCAAAATATGATATGAACCTTGCATTATCTATTAATTACGGAAACTTGGAGTCCAAGTGGTGCGCAGCTCCTATTTGGAGCCGGACAAAAACCCTCATTTTAAGAAAAAGAAAAAATGTTTAGCATGATTATAAATGCCAAGCTTGGAAAAGAAAAATTGAATCTGACAAAGGCAACTCATCATCCCTCAAGGTTCAAGTTGTGGCTAAACCTAATTTTTTTTGTTTGGTTTGTTTTTTCACGGGCTGATCTAACCGCTACAGGGAATGTAATCCCCATTAAAATGAAAGGTTATAATTCGTCTATTTATTACCTTTCAATCTCTATATGATATTTGGTCTGCCAACGAAGTTGAGTTGGCAGACCGAGCTAGTCCTTGAATGTAGGGTTGATCTGGAATGCTATCTAAAAATTTGTCCAAGTCTGACTTGAAAGATGCAACTGGATCAACAAGGCTTACGTATTCCCTACGAATATTAGAGGGAAGCAAATTAAACAATGAAGGAGCCCGAGAAAGAAGAGAGTTGAACTTCATTGTTCGAACTAGCCTGGATTCTCGAGGCCATACCGGTATGGGCCAATAAAATGATTTTCTTGAAAGTTCTCTCACATTTATAGTTGGTTGCAGCAAGAGTTTATTTTGGATGTTCAAAATAGCAAAAGTGGAAAGTGACTTGTGTCAATATGTTAAAAAGTAGAAAAACTTTCTTCTTTAGGTGAGCCCATGGTATTAGCCCTCGGTGGCCAAGGCCATTCTCAAGATTCTCGAGTTCGAGCGCATTTCTTGGGTATAGTGCGCAAAAATGCAAGCATTATGGCAACGGATTTAGCAACAGGTCAATTATTGGGGACTAGGATCGCTGAAATCAAAGAAAGGTTTGTACCTTCATTCATCGACCTTTTCCGTGTCATTTATTATTGGAGGGCGGATTTGAAATCTTGTGGTCAAAAGACCGACGGATCAAGAAATTGATAAATGTGCTAAAAAAAACGGAAACGTTTAGAACTCCTCAGATACATTACCCCGCCTTCTGTTATTGTTGTTTCAATGCCAAAGCAAGTATAATTAATACCTTTTTCCGTCTTGAATTGCTGGGGATCCCATTCCCATATCGAACTCAAGGTTAGGTTTGCCTATCGGGAACAGAAAACCCAGCCATGATGAATTCTGTACAAATGATTATTTTGGAACATAATGAAGAATCTCTCCTCATGATTGAATGGACGTAACTTGTATGTATTTTATAAGAAAAAAAACTTTTAAATCCGTCTGCTAATCATGAAACTAGGACCGGGCTTTGATACTGTACATCTAAATATTTCAATTATCATCCATGCATTTGTCGTTATTCGTTCATATTTATTTCTGCCTTTCTTCAGGGAAAGAGAGGTTCAAGCAGAACCTTCCTTCAAGATGTTTCAAGCGATGTATCCAGAACCTATTGCTACTATATTTTATACGTTTGCCAAATATCTGAAAGATTGGGACTCCTTTGACGAATTCAAAGACTTGGACAGAATCTACGCTATGTTTGCACTCGCAACTCATCTAGATTGGGGAGGAAAAGGCATTGCTAAAGAACTGCTAGCTCAATCCATTAAGGTTTGATACATATTGTTGACGTCTTGTCCACCTCTTACAAACGTACATGCTTTCTATGGGCAGTGTCATGTCAGTAATAAATTGGATCCCCGTCTGTGAGTGTTAACGTCGAACAATTTCCCTGGGAAAGGCTGGCGAGGAGAATCGAACTTAGAATCTCTCTGTTTCTAAGAGAACAGTAATGGTGCATTTACACGAGATATATTTGGACATCTTATCTGATGAACAGTTCCGGAAATTGGCCAAGACCAAGGCTTTAACTAAATTGAATTAATTTGTAAATGATGCTGACATGCATTACCACATTGAAGCCTTGGTTACATTTTCAAAATTTGGAATATGGAAAGGGATGCTAGGGTCTGGAATTTTTAAACGCATTGCACTGTCTTTCATATGAGACTGGCTGCAGGTCATTGCAAAAAGTAAGGTCAAATTTCAATCTTGGTTTAAGGGCTTACCCTCTCAAAGCACAGTACACAAAGGATAAGTAATGAATGTTTTGGCCCTTTTCTGCCAATGGATTACCAGAAGAGGACTAGGCCATTCAATCTGTGAAGACATTTGTAGCCAGCTTTAAGAGGGCATAACTTGTGATAGAGTCTTTCAGTGGAGCGGAAAGACGTCATGTGGTGACCTAGTGCCAGTTTTTTTCTTCTTTTTCTTCCCTTAATTGTCGGGTTTGTAACTAATGCGAGTGAATGAAATTTGTTGAAGTCATGTTGAGTCATATTTTATAAAATATTTGGACTCGAGGGGTAATTTATGTAGTGATGCGATAAAGAGTATGGAGAGGACTGGTCCAAGGGTAGTACCTTGTGGAACTCCGGATAACACTTGGCAAGTACTTGCGGTCGGTCGGGCGCTCTTTGATCCAAGAATACGCAATTCCAGCAATAGTTGTCTTTCTTAACCAATTCAAAGTAGCATATCGTGTACTTTGTCAAAAGCTTCAGCAAAGTCCACGAAAATAACATCTGGGCAATCATTATGCTGTATTCCCTCAATTACGCCGTCAAATTGTTTAATAAGTTGAGTCACAGTGCTAAAATGAATACGAAACCCATATTTTTGGTCAGAAATACTACCTTTTGTTTCAAGGAATTTAATCAGTTTAAAAACGCACACACAATGCGCTTACTTGTTTGAGAATTGTTAGATCTCGACCACAGTGTTCCTGTTCATATTCCAGGCTTTCATGACTGAACGAATCAGACATTTACGTTCAGACATAATCAATTATCTTTGGATTATTTCCAAGTGATATGAGGTTAACATTATTTTTTTTTTCATTGGTTGTTGCCAAGGTGGTAGGGGCCAGCCAAGAGAGCTAGCCATCATAACGTTCATTTTCCGATTAGCAAAGTTATGTCTGTTTTACTTTGGTTCTCCGTCTGTGAGCACGGTTAGCCTCTATAGGTTTATTTCTTCTCTTTTTTTTTTAAATGATTCATTGTTTGGCTTGTCTGATGTAGAAATGCTTTAATTTTTTCATTTCCCTCCTTTGAGCAAAAACAAACTGCACAGTAGAAGGATGGTAAAGTAAAAATCCTAGACCTTTCATGAGTGTACCGT
>NC_081444.1:3327030-3341317 GCF_007210705.1 Tigriopus californicus
AAACAGCATCTAAAACCCTTTTTCTGTCGAAGGTTCTTCATCTTTGGAATTTTGCATCAATGCTTGACTCTAACCAACTGTTACCTACTAAGACTACAACTTTGCATGGATGTTCCGTTTTAGGTTGCCAAGAACTTGGGTTGCCGAGGGGCCCAAGTTGTGGCCACAAATGATGCAACTATTCACATCTTTCAAAAGCTGGGGATGACGCTTTTGCAACAAGTGCCGTGGGATGAAATACAAGTCAATGGCAAGAAACCATTAATCAAAGTCAACTCTGAGGCGTTGTGCAACTTTTTCTTGAAATTTGCCTAGAGGAAGTGTCTTTCGTAAGTCTTCTCCAATGACTGATGCTGAATAAACTAAGTGCAACTTCACTACCACATTTTTCTTGAGCGGATTTCCTTACCGCTACATAAATACAAAAAGAATCAAGATTTCAAGAAGCCAAATGTCAAATCAATAAAATCAAATATTTGGTTTCAAAATGCCAAATGTGAAATCAATAAAAAAAAACAAATATTTGGTTTTAGCCATCTCTTTCTTTAAGGGAGATGGTTGTAGCGCAGTTGGTTACTGCGTGACCGAGTTGAGCTCGGATTCATGGGTTTAAGATGCTCTACTATAAAATGCCCTCGGTTGTCACTGTCAGGGTTTAGTCTTTTTGAAAGATCCAATATTGAAAGGGTTATCCTTAGTGTTCACTCGCCCTTTCATTTCGCGACAAACAGGATTTTACTTTTACGTACATTGAACGGTCCGAAACGGTTGATTCTTTTAAGTATTTTTTAAGCCATGGATATGACCGGTAGATTACTTAGACACGGCGATTTTGTTCATTGAATGATCCATTGTTAAGTCGTCTAGGAAACTTTGATTGTATTTAGTATTAATGATCCTAGGTGCCTTAAAGCGATTAATATGATCACTAGGGACAGTAAAAACTTGCATCTTGCAAATTGCACATATTTTGCAAAAAAGCATGTACCAGACTTGTTTTGGCAACATATTGCATCTCCAAATTGTGCAAACTTATCGGCGGTTTTTTTTATTTTTTTTTGGCAATTATCTATGCAATTTCGAGGAAAAACTCGCAAGATTGACGTCTTTCTGACTTTAGGCTAGTCATCTTTGTTTCAAAATAGGCTGGAGAGTGTATTCAATCCATCAATTAATCCCAAGTCGTTTTGCTCACTGAATTTTTTGAAGACACTCTTTTTTGAATGATGGAAGGCAAGCTCATTTGTGTGTCTTATCCTTTAAGAATCAAATGCATTTTAACGTCTTTCCATGGAGTATGGAGTAAATAGTCAGGAGAAAAAAATGGCAATGCACGATCTCATCTTTACCATGCAATGAAACTTAATCCTAATCCCAAAATTGTCCTGTCATTGTTACACTGACATTGCTAAACTCATTTTTTTTTATTGTCCAATATAAAAGATGTGCATGAAGTTGGCCTAGCCCATCTGTCTAGAAGGCAGCGTAAGCAAGACAAGAATCTTCTCTCCAGGTAGAGTGAGTTCAGATTTACGATTCACATTAAAGAAAGAACTAACCTTTATTTGCCTATCCAAAAGAGGAATTCGCAAATGGGATGTAAGTAAAGTTCGATTCAAAATTAACAATATTTGCGCTTGTTTTTAGCAGAAAAGTGAACATTTTTCCCGGGCGAGTTTTAGCGCAGACTTTGCTTTGCTGACGTCTGAAAATTTGATTTGACTCTTCTTGGCCCTGACCTACTTAACTTGTAACTTGAACAAAGGTAGCTTACTTCAACCAATGTCAATGCAATCTTTCTTCATCATTATGAGGGCTTTTTTACATTTCATCCAAGGAAATCTAACTTATTAGAGACTTCCTTACTGTCATCACATGTAAAATTGAAAGACAAGGAAATACTTGTCTGAGTGAGAAACTTCGGTTGGGTTAGATTGGGAGTTTGAAGCAGAATGTACTTCAGATTGCATAAAGTTTCGCATTGCTCTATCTTTTTACAAATAGTGTGCCACTTAAATCAACATGAACTTGAACTAAGACTATTTATAATTCTTGATTAACATTACAGGAGTACTCAAACGTCTTCTGAGATTAGAGAAGCCTGTCCTCCGAGGTCAAAAGTCAACAAATCTAGTCTTCGTTGCGCGTTTTGTTGACAAGTGCCTCTGAAATTATTGACTTGTTTTCGAACAATTCAAAGTACGATCTTATAAAATGCTTAGTTTCACATCCTACCCTAGGCTATTAATAGGTTTCTAAAATGATAAGACTCCTCGTTTTCCCGAAAAATGAAATAAAACAAGAAATATGGTCCTTTGTTTTCTCAATATGAGCAAATATCACCATGTGCAAATCGGGCTTTAGCAACTGGCCTTGGGCCTTTAGTATATAATGGCATATTAGTCTTGTCTTTCATTAAAGAGCTTCATATTCTCTTCGAGTTTGAGAGGTCGTGTTTGCGTTCAGAGCTCATTCCCAATTGAGGAGTGGAAAGTTGAGATTCAAGCCCCCGAAAAGCTTGCCATCCTTGTTCAAGGGCTCCGATATCATGGAGTTTCAAGCAGTTTTAAATCATTGTGAGGTCGTCAATGGGATCAAGTACACAATACCCCAAACAGAGGAGGAATACCTGCAATGCTATCATTTCTACTCCAAATATTTCTTGCCACGTAAGACGTTTTGTTGTCTAATCATTCTTAAATTGGGATATGAAGGGATGTTTCCGAGGGGATAAAAGTGTTGACTCTTGTTTTCCAGAGGCTAGCATCTTTTGTAGATAGCTCTTTGATGAAAGAGACAAAAAGTAAAGCATTGGAACATGTGTGCACGAATACTTGTCAAGGACAATTAAAGCAAATGATAATTCTTACGTAGTAATGCAATGAAAATATTATCCCTATCTTATACGACTTGATACAGTTACATACTAGTGTTGGGGCGAGTCCGGTACTAATCGGGCTCATATGAGTTACCTGATATTCCAACTTCTTAACGGAATCTTTAATTCCGGACACGAATCCAGCAAAAGAGTCGAGACGGGTAGAAAAATCGAGTCCTTTGCTGGACTCCAACCCGTCCTAAAATCCTATTCCGATTTTGTATAACTAAATTAGGCTAACACAATCACCTTTCAAGGGCTTGTATCCTTTAGCATGATCAAATGAAGACGGACAAAAGCAGTTTTCCGAAGAAATGAAATAGGATGAACATTTTTTAAATTACGAGTCTGGACATGAGCTCTCTCTAAAAGATTGAGAGTCTGGCCAATTTCTCCCAATTCGGGTAAAACACTCGAGTGCCATCGGACTCGAGTCCGGACGCGCCCCAGCGCTGTTGTATACATTTGAATGCATTATTTTAGGGACAATCAGACCAATTTTACAATGATTACCCAACCAATGAACAAAACAACGTAGGGTATGATTCGAGATCTGCACAACTTTTCTTTAAAACTTCATGGAATTTTTATTAGAAGTTTTTGAAAGCTTTGCCTACGGCAGGAGAACCAATGTTAAAAACAGGGCCTACCGAAAGTACCTTTAATGATTGATTAGGTGTTAATTGGGGGATATTTTTTCGACTTGGTGTTTTCATCTCAATTTAATTTTGTCGAGCCAATCCGAAATCTTTCAACACAAAGACACTCGATCATGAAGTATCGTTCTATACCCTGATTGAAAGAACCACGCATTGCGTTTGACAAAATGCATGATATGGAATTTAAAAAAATGGTTTATTTTTAGGTGAACCGATGAATGTGGCTCTCGGTGGTCAAGGTTATTTTCACAACTCCGAAATCAAAAAGCGTTTCATGCGGTTAGTTAGTCAAAATGCAAGTGTCATGGCAACAGATGTGGCAACCGGTCAACTTGTGGGAACCAGAATCGCCGGAGTTAAAGAGAAGTAATGATCACATCATCTTTACTTGGCTTGGCTTTATCTGATGACCCCAATCGTTTTCTCTTTAGGGAGAACAATGGCTTGACTGAGCCGTCCTTGAAGATGCTTCAGTCCAAGAATTCTGAGAAACTGGCCATCATCTTGTTTACATTTGCCAAGTACATAAAGGATTGGGATCACTTCCATGACTTCCAGAACTTGGATCGAGTCTATTATATGTACAGCCTGACCACTCATCCAAATTGGGGAGGACGGGGACTCGCTCAACAACTCCTGGCGCAATCTCTCAAGGTTCGTTTTGGTCAACCATTACAAGAACTAAGAGCGTTTAAATGTAAATGGGCTGGCTAGAAAGGAGATTTGTATCTTTTTACCCAATCAACTAAAAGAACTTTTCTACACTAAGAAGTTGTTTGACAATTTGCCCGAGGTTTGTCAAAGGGTTGTTCACTGGATCCCAAGATCCTGAGACGGGATGAGCTTGCAAGGGATAGATTTATCTAGTCCTAAGTTTTAGTTCCGAGTGCACTTTTTAACTCTTGATCTAAACCTCAAAAGGCTAAACAGGTTCTAGGATATGTCTCTGACCGATTAAAGTGAGTGTTTTGCCCACCTAACTCCCCGACGTTCATCATTGTTTTTTTGCCGAAATAGATTTGAGCATATTTTCTCATTAAAAAAGAACAATGTATATTTTAACTTCATATAAAAAGGTTGCTAACTATAGATGACCAAATTGTTTGGGATAATTTTGCTTTAATGTTTAAAGAACACCAGATCCCTATCGAGCAGCAACATGGCAACACATGCCCTTGCTGCAGTAACACCTTCAAAATCTTTAGAAAATATCTGCGTGAGAATTCTCAAGGCCCTATTTATTGCCCTTATCCAAAAAATCTACAGGAGTTTTCCAAATATTTTGGAACAAAGACTGTGTCGCAACTTTAAAATCTGGGACAGATTTTTGACCCCGTTTGTGACTGACTAAGGAGACTTGGTGACTCCAAAACTCCATTGCATCATGTAACAGGCTTCAGTGGACTCGAGATCAAATGCGAAATCGGGTCCAAAGATCAAAGTCTCTACCAGGAAGTAAATTTAAAAATAAATTAAGTTCGATTTCTACGAGTTTGCCTTTGTCGTTTATGTGCTTCAGATCCTCTTGAATGACACGTTTTACTGCTTTCAAAAGGGTACGTTAGCCATAGAAAAAAACGCAATTGAATGAAGGAGATCGGCCAAAAGCTCGAAATGAATAATGATGCAAGAAGCAAAGAAAAAATGGAATGAGTATTGAATAGAGGTGCATGCAGATTTTAGGTAAATAAAACAACCCTTATAGGCCCAAAAGGCACTCCCTGATAAATGAGCTCTTAGTTCACTATAAACGTCAGCGCAGGCTTAGCGAAAACGCATTTTTTACGACAAAGATGTCGAACCCCTCCCCCCCTCTTTTAAGAGTAAATGATTCTAGTAGCTGTTTTGAAATGAAATATGTCGATTTGTTTAACATTGCTCACTTTCGTAAAGGAGTTTTCGAATTTTGGTGAGTTATTTACTTTGCAGTAATCTCTGTCAGCAAACAGATCTTACTGCATGAAAGTGTGTACTATGAGCGTCAAATTTCCGACCTGGTTTCCATAGGTGTGCGTTAAGAAATGATCTTGCGGTTATTTGAATATTGTCTTCCAAGTACGAAAAGAGAGGTTCACCCTGTCAGTCCCTTGATTGTGTTTACTAGCCCTCAGCACATTCAATGAGAAAGCTGGGCCCTGGTTTATTTTTTTATTTTATTATTTTTCTCTGTGCTTGAACCTCAAGATTCAAAGCCCAATTCATCAAAGCCGAAAAGTGATTCTTGAATCGAGAAAACATCGCATTTTTTGCTTTATCTTTTTTTCTTATTTACAATGTCTCGATCCAAGCTGAATTTCTTCCAGGAGTAAATTTTGTCTAATACCAGGATTTCTCAAGGCAAGAAGGCCTGGTTGCTTTAGTGGGTCAGTCAAAGGCTATTCAAACACAGGAACTTGGCGTCGGCGAGATGTTTTTAGTGCAGAGCTAGCCATAATTGATTTCAATTTACATGTACAACACTATGATATATAGAGTACGCACTGACAATCCCAATTTCACGCATTGGGACGAACGTATTTTTTTAACAAGTTATCATGTTCTGTAGGCTCGTTCTTGTCAGCTCTCATTTTTTCAGGAAATGAATTGGACCTTTCATATCATCATGTTCTTGAGATAGGATCGATCATAACTCAAAAGCAGGCGAGCTCTAGAGTAAAACCGGTCAAAAAGGTCAGACCGGCTAAGTTCAAGTTCAAAGATGAACATTGGCCGTTGATTAAAGAAAGATTAGAAGAACTGGACCTGGTTTCAATTCTGGAACAGGAATCGTCCATTGTGCAGCCATTGATTATTCAGTTTCAATTTTTGAGGAGTTTGCTCCAGTCTAGCAATCTCTGAATGTGTTCCAAAACAAAAGGTGGGACACAGATAAAAATTCCAAAATATAGGAAGACTTTGCTCAAAAAGAGTTGCAAACTATTGAAAAGGCTGAAGAGCAATTCGAATCCAGTAATTGTGACTGATCAAAGACGGCTCTACCCTAGGTTGCTTTACAAAAAAGTTGGAAAATTAAGGAGAGGTACAGATTGTGAACAAAATTCGCAAGGCTGTCTTAACAAAAACATTAACTTCCTAAAAAAGTAAGCAATTTCTTGCCTTTGACAAAAAGTTTTGCGATAGTTGGAAAGTGTCTCCAACTAAACCAATTATATTTTTGCAAACAAAATCCAAGTAGATTGGATTAAGCCAAGAGGTCAGGAGAATAAGTCACAAAAAGTAACTTTGACATTATTTGAAGTCCATTTATTGAATTTCAATTATTTCAATAAAACATTGAGAGAAATTTCATTCTGGGTCAAATCTTTTCAATTATTTAGGGGTTTAGGGGCTCCAATTAGTAAAGCAAGTTAACAGAATGTCAAAAACACGTTAAAAATGTTTTCGCGAGAACATTAATGGATTGAGAACTCTTGTATTGGGAGAGACTACAAAATTTGGGACTGTAGGGCATTCATAGGAAGTACGATAGGTACTTGACGCTGTACGTCCTCAATAGCATTCATGAGCTTTGTCCCAAGCCAGGATTTTGGGGTCAATTCTGGTGACCGTAGAGACTTAATGTGCTTCAAGCCCTCGAGAATCCAGGCTAGTTCGGACAATGAAGTCCACTTCTCTTCTTGTTCGGCTCCTTCATTGTTTAATATGCTTCCCTCTAATATTCGTAGGGAATACGTAGGCCTTGTTGATCCGGTTGCATCTTTCAAGTCAGACTTGGACAAATCAAATGACATTCCAGATCAACACAACCAAGGACCAACTCGGTCTGCCAACTCATATTCGATCACAGATCAAATGTCGTATAAAATTCAATTGTTACAATTACACACGAACAACTGGAATATGGACGGGGACGCTTGGTTTGGGAATTAGCTTTTGCGATTGAAGTTAACGCGTTATGTTCTTCTTCAAATGAGAATGATTCCAGGCTACAACAATTACTCATTTCAATTTTCAGCTCGATCGAGCGACTGGATCAAAAGTTATGCCGTCTCAAAAGGCACTACAAAGCTCTTCAATGAATGAACGAACTAGCCCTCTTATGGTAATTGATTACCAGAAGAGGGCTAAGTCATTCATTCTGTGCTCTGTTATGTACTGCATCTTGAGAGGGCATAACTTTGGACCCAGTCGTTTGATTGAGCTGACATTTGAAATACGTAATCGCAGGGTTCTGGGGCCAGCCTTATTTGAAGAAGGATTTAATTCGTTGACTCGAATTGGAGTTGCTAATTTTCAACCTTACCATCCCCGTCCATATTCCAGTGGTTCATGAATTGCACCAACTTTTACCTTTCATTTTGATAGTATCGGGGATTGCATCCCTGTCGCAGTGTCTAAAGCCGTATAAACCAAAATCCAAACTTGACTTTGAAATAACAAATTCAATTTACGCCGTTCAATTTAGTTTTGCGCCGTTTCTCTGAACTTTTTACGCTTTGAGCAATTGTTTGAGATCGGAAGTAAAGGTTTTAAGCCCCGCCAAAAGGTGAAAAAATGCGAACCAGACATTATTCTTCAGAACTGCCTTCAAAAATATATAAGTTGTGCATGGAAGCATTTTGGCAAACCAAAATCAAATACCAAAATAAATTATTTGTAGTCGATCTAGAGGCACTACTTATCAGGCCAATACATTTAAATACTCTGACGTAGGTTATAGGCTTCTTCTGCGCCAGACGGATAATTGCTTACATTCGGTTTCTCTTGTAACAAAGAAATGTTACAAAAATGCCATGAGCGGTTTAAATTATGCTCTTTCCTGTTTTCGTTCGGACTAACTGACACCAATTACTTTGAGATAAAGACTCCTATGTAGGTAATTACATCCATGGATTTCTAGAAGACCCCTTATTAGATGTTCATGTTACATCCAACAAGTTTTGTCCTTAAGGGTTTTTGGGGTAGTGCTTCAAGAGGAAGGATAATAGGATCAAACATATATCTATTTGAAAGGGGCTAAAATTTTGTATCCTGTGTTTGGAAACATAGTGTTGTCATATAGTTGACAAATATTTTCCATTGTGCTTTTCTAGGTTGCCAAGAAAGTGGTTGCGATGGAGCTCAGGTTGTGGCCACAAATGATGCGTCAATCCACATTTTTTCGCAAAATGGGCATGACTGTGCTAAGTGAAGTGCCTTGGAGTGAAATCGAAAGTGGATGGCAAAAGGCCATTTGTCAATGTGAAATCAAAAGCTCTAATCAATTTCTTTCTCAAATTTGATGACAAATATAATTCATAAATCCAAAAACAACACCATACAACGACAAATTTTCAACTTTGGTCATTGGGTTTTGTCGGTTTTACATTGCAATTTTAGTAACAGGGATGTATTGAGCTTCTCATGCTCTGCATTTTCATTGCAGAAAAAACGGTTGTATAAAACGAAGGCGGTGCAAGTTTAGATATAGACTAATAACCTTGATAACCTTGATGGGAACTAAATTGAAGCAAAAAATTCAGGTTTAGATGTTGGCAACGTTTTTTTTGAATAACTGGATATCTTGGTCAGTTCTTTCTTCTTTTCCAACCAGGAAAAGCCAGGTTGCAAGGAGTTGTCGGTGAGAGGTGGAAAATTTGGATATTACAACATTTTTTTTATTTTTTGATCAGGCCTAATGCACACCTCTGCTTCAAACTCCAATACCAGAAGTGACCATTTTAATTCCATTCCCAGTAGCGTATTGAAGTCCAAAAAAGGTTGCGAAGACCCCATGGTGGGCATTGTTAACAAATAGTCAAGTTTTTTCAAACTTTAATTGGTTGCTAAGCAATCAAAACTCTTTTATTTCCTATTTTGTCCAAAACTAACACGTTCAGTGGCTAATTGTAGATTCGTTCAAACGATATGGCTTGCTACAATATGGCATGCCAAAATGAGAAATGGCATAATAAGAATAGTGAACTTGATTATAGTTTAGCTAATCAAAAATGTATGACAGCTTTACTGTTCCGATAATCCATAATTAACGCTCACTCATCCATTAATTTTTAACAAGAACGTACAAACAAATTGTTAAGCAACAATTTATGATTCGATACCCGTTTTTTTGAAGCCTTAGAAAAAGCTTATTCTAAATGGAGCCATTTGAGGTTTACTTTGGACCTATATTTTACTCGTCCAAGAAGCATTTGCAAACAATGCATACAAGGATATAACCCTCTATGAAAATATAAGTCAAGTAAAAAGTGTTGATGTTGGTATATGAATGCGAGTATTCTTGTTGCTTTTGAATTTCAACGTTCTGTTTTGCCAAACTGATACCTTGACGAAGTCAATCCCGAATGGTGTCATCCATCCTTCGTTGACACATCCTTGAACTAGGTCACTAAGGCAACTGAATGTACTGAAACAATTAGTATTGGAAGCCCAACAGATCTATGTAATTTTGACAAAGAGATAATCAAGTTGTTCAAGAAAAAAGGTGGTCATTTGTTACACTTTCATATGTTCTTTTTTTGAAAAGGGGCAAAAAGCAATGAGTACAAAATATACAAAAAGTTGGAAAAGTGAAAAAAATCATTAGCAGGTTCAGATCAGCCCTTAACAAATGTAAATATATGTGGATTTAACTATATTTTGCCCAAAGCTCATATTTCTATAGAGTGCAAAACAAGTACATCATTGTCACCATTGTTACTTAAATCGTATGTTCGTATAGTTGTAAAGATGCCCAATTTATTACAGCAACCAATGACGATGCAGTAAATGAGTATCACAAAGGCTGTGGGTCTTATATGACAGTTGGCTCATTGTTTGTCACCATTGTCCCGGTCTAGTTTTGAAAAGAATTGGCCCAGGGTTTCTCGTGATGGATGGGGTCTTGAATGATATTGATTAATAAATCGATAAGCCCCCTAACCATATGACAGAGATTCGGTTTTGAAGTAATGGTTCCTAACTTTTGAAGCGGTAGCACAGAATTGAAGAGTATTCCTTCGAATGGTTTCCCAAGGTCCCGTGCCCAATTCTCATCAAAGCGCAAAAATGGACTTGTGCCCAAAGACGATGAGGTTGCCAACTCATATATCTGAATATTGTCAAGCCACCACTTTCATGGGCTAATTTATTTGTCCGAGGAACTGAGGCCCAAGTTTGAAAGGATTATCCTTGCTTCTGAGAATAAGTTTTTGCTTTTGAGTACTATCAATAGCGTTTGCATTTTTTTCTTAGAGGCTTACTAGAAAACCTAGTAACTATACGAATGAAGGCTAACGGGTAAAACTTCAGGGTGCTGACTATTTCCGATAAATAATCCTAACCAAGCGTTCAGGGCGTTTCAATAACGTTGGCCCCCGTGTACTAATGAATATCAACAATTTTAATTAAGAAGTTGATTTTATGGTGCAGAAATCTTGTGGGCGCTGACCGTGGTTAACGAGCTTGATTTTGGTCGGGATTTTTCATCGCTCCAATTGTTCAGAAGTTTTCTGATAGGCCCAACTTTATACCACGGTGGCCAATACCATATCTCCATTTTGCAACTTGGAATTTTCCTGCCAATTCCATTTGTTTCCGCAAGTATCCGTATTGAAGCAAACGATTGAAAGAAGTCCTGAGGAATGAACCGTGAGCGAAGAGGTGGATACGAAATAACAATTTAAAGTTTCTCTTCTTCTTCTCCAAAATCAGTCCAAAATTGCCAGATGGCCAAATGGACAAATACTTCGCTGTGATCAGTTCTCTCCGAAAGTTTGAAGAATACTTGTTCCTTCGCCGGAATGGATTCGAATTTGAGGATGTTTGAGCTGATATGATCTTGTGGATCATATCATCAAATACATTCCGCAGTTTATTAAGAATCGGTACTCAGAATGTTACTTTTTTTGTCGATTTGGGTATCAAAGATTCTAATTTCTCGATCTTTTATTTTTTAAATCCTTCAGTCCATCTATTTCCGTCAGTCCTTGTTCCAAAATTGGCAAATGCAAGGTATAGGCAACACTTTGCTCAGATTGGTTTGATGCGGAAACCCGATTTAGGTTATTGTTGCTCATTCAATACAGTCCGACAAGCCGAGCAATTCGAGTAAGACATTCTCAGTGAATCTTCCCCTCAATCCCTAATTCATTGTTGTTATCTTTCTGGCACGAAAGCCTTCCAGGATGATGAGGGCTTTTTCCTCCACAATTACTATGGGGAAGACTAATTTTGAATTGATTGATTAACACCTTGGGAAAATATGTATGACGACGATGAAACATTTATGCAAACGATGAAGACCAACCAAAAGGAAAAGGAGATCAACACCGGAGGTTCAAACCCAAAGTGACCACCCTTCAGACGAACCAATAGTGCTGGACATCTCTCGTTTAATCGTTTCTATAGTGGGATCCCTGAAGCGCTCGACCTGACGATTACACAATCGCTGCTTTTCGACGGGTTTAAGGTGATGGGACCTAAAATTTTTGATTTACCTATGCAACTTTCAGGGTGACGCTCGTCTAAGCATTTATTGGCAAAGCAATGAACCGCAATGAGCAACTTCCTCTTTCTTACTTATATTTATTTTGGAGAGTTTTGAAATTTTTATCGTGCCATTAATTGGATTGATGTCAGTATGCTTATTCTTTTTTTAGTGTTTTCCTCCTTTTTCAGTTTGTGCCCAAGCCGCCCAGCAGTAACGAGGTTATTTTAAATTATTATTTTTTTTCTTTCCCTTCAGCACTTTACTCTTTTTACACAGTGTGTTTTCGAGTGGCTAAACAATAAGTGCACTAAGGGTCAATTTCTCGTGAACCGTAGAGGCTTAACCGTGCGTTTTGAAGAGCACCTTCAAGCCCTCGAGAATCCAAGGTAGTTTAAACAATGAAGGTCCATCTCTCTTCTTTTCTTTCTCGGGCTTCCTTCATTGTTTTTCCATTTGCTTCCTTATAGAAGCAATTGGTAAAGAATACATAGACCTTTTAAGGATTTCCTCTTAAAATGAAGTAAATACTAAAAGTTTAACATCTTGCTCAATTCCCTACGTTTAAGATGATATTTATTTTTCACTTAAAATTTGTTTTTCCATACGCAAGTTTCCTAATAGTGTTTGCCTTGATAAGGTTTTTTCATGTGTTTGATGTCAGATAATGAGGAAAAAAACTTTATTTTAGCAAAAAAAAGAATGAACCTTAAAATGATGGATGCATAATTTAATGAAAAAATATCTTTGAATAATTGAAGCACCGCCAAACCGTGCAAAGTTTCATGACTTTCAACTAAAAAATTGACCAGCTACCAAACGCCCGATTGTTCGTTGGCTTGCAAACTTCTTAACATTCAAAATGCATTAATGCCCTCAGTTCACTTTAAATTAATGATATTGTTTAATTTTTACAATGCTGTATCTATAAAGATAGTTTGATAAAGATTTTCAAAGTACATAACAGGGATATTTCGTGAAATCAAAAAACATGAGTGAAATTATTTGGTCAGTTTTTCTGGCAAAGGTAAGTGACTACTTAATGTACGAATATTCACAAATTTAGCATTTATCATATTATTCATTCAATTTGGTGGTTAAACAGTATTTAGGTAAAATGTTCATTGACTTGGGTTTTGCAACGTTTAATGGCTTGGTCTATCACTTTTGGGCAATGGTACTACTGCTATATCATAATGCCCAGAAAAAGGTAGAGGTTGATTATCGAAGCAATCCGAACATTTAAACTTTTTCCTTCATTGTATGAAGATTCCTCTACCGATTTACTTTAACATGTGCAAGCGTTTTTCGTTAAAAAAAACCCTAATCTAATACAGCCCTTACTTTATCTTGTGACTCCAAGCACAAAAGGTGAGTAAAAGTCTATTTGGCTTGTGCTCATGTATCGTAAACAGCTAACTGAATTCATCGTTTCGGGTTTAAAATTCTTGATAAAAAATTGCGCATTCCTAAAAAATCATCAGAAAGCGTCATCAACGAATATTTCCCAGATAGGTTCAAAATTCATAGTTCCTTATGATTTTCCGGAAAGTTGAAGGCCGTGGATTAGCTGTGGCTACAAACCAAATAGCCTTTCATTTCGGTTCGGCCTCGTTAATTACACAGAAGGTGAGTCAAGGAAAGGCCTGCAACCTTCATTTCAACACTCAAAGGTGACCCGTGTCATTTTAGCACTGAAACGTCAAGCATGGAACCGAGAACAGACGCAAATTGCTTCCTAGCGACGAAGAAATTAGAAACGATCTACTATATTTGCGATGGTGTCCAATTCAAATACTTGTCGATACTACAAACCCAGAAATCGTGCTTATTGGAGTGTCAAGCTCATCTTTATCTTAAAAGAGTGCCAATTGCATTCCACACTATTTCCAGCTTTTCAAGCCTTGGGTAAAATACGAACTTGTAATCACACTGTCTGGATTGTCTTATAAATCACCAGCACCTGCTAAACGCCTTGAACCCGATGATGAAGAACATAGCCCCAACGTTATGGAAGGGGCTAAATGCAATTGTCCCTCAAAACAATGTGACGAGACCGTGTACATGACGGAGTTTTCTCAAGTTCCAAAGTCGTCGTCCGTCTCGAGTAAAGAGGCTGGATTTGGCATACATCGGACGTCTACGTCTATTTTTAAGCAGTTTGGTGTGATTTGAATCTCGAGATCAACTATTCTCGTTTTGGCAAGATCTCATTGGTGGTGAAACCGGCGTCAAGAGAATGATATTGGTGGATTTGAGATTTTTTTGGGTGATCTATTTTCAGGAGCTTTGGGAGGTATCATGGATTGTTCGTTGGATTTCAAGCGTTTGAGTGGAGTGGGT
>NC_081444.1:3341368-3341759 GCF_007210705.1 Tigriopus californicus
CGTTAGAAGATGCAATAGTACTCGTCACAGCTACTTTTCTGTTTCCTCATCATGGACAGTCATGAAGATATCGGAATAAGAAATTGAGTATTTCTGGCCAAATTATGTTGAACGCAGATGTGCCATTATATTTTCATTCATCTGCCTGATTTAGGCTTTTCGCTCCTGGGAACAGGTGCGTTTTATGTAAGGGTCGAAAAAATATGTGACCACCTTTATCAAAATAGTGTGTTGTTAAGTTCTAACTTTCAACCGAAATCAATAACGAAAACGTAGAAGTCAGCCATACAATATATTAATAGGTGATTCGACTTTTTTTTTGGTCCTGGGGTGTTTTGCACAGCATTATTTTGCTGATTCTTCCTTTTCCTTGGTTATATTGCTCATTGAG
>NC_081444.1:3341795-3343124 GCF_007210705.1 Tigriopus californicus
TTACAGGGTTTCTTCAAGCTAATGTCTCTCTTCTAGAAACTATTTCAAATTTGTTCCAATTCTATGATTTCATAAACCAATAATGTTCAAAATCGGAGTACAAATGGGACAAGCTTCCTGTGGATGCGTATGTGAGAAGGATATTTCCATGCATTTATGTTCGGTTTTTCACTGTATATGTACCGTTTGCGTCTCAGTGACGGTCTCTATGGACAAGAACAGATCAGGAGAGAAGTGGCTGGAGAACGGACAAAGACAGTATGAGTGAACGTTAGCAAAACATGTTCACTTTAACCTCATATGTCATCGGGTGCGAGGACTTTGGGCGCTTCACTGGCCAATATATTTAGACTCAAGGTACAAAGCACGCGACTAGACCAAATCGGACGCAAAACAGATTAGTGATTTGTTATATCATAAATTGGTAATTTATGAGTGCATTTGGCCAAAGTGGGTTATTAATAACTGGAAGTGTATTTGCATTTTAAACATACTGCTGTACCGTACATCCGCCTAAGCTGCTCTCTTCCCTTTCCGATTTTACTCTGTTCATTCTAGTTTCTACTCTGATATAAAATACACGTTCGCTTCCATGGAATGCACCATATCCTAACACATAGATATTATTTTTAGTCTCATCAACGCAAAGGAACTGAAATTCCACTCCAGGGAACTTTCTTTAATCGCTCTCTGTTTGTGATTAAGCTGGTTGTCTTTAGTGAACTTAAAGTATAATACCAAAATATGACTCCCAAACACTTGAAGGAAAATCTTAAAATTTGAAAACCTACAATCACGAAAGAAGCCCGTACGTTTAAAGAATGTCAATTTCTTTCATGAAATTTATTCAAATTCGGATTTCAGGAAGCCAACATGGTCTAAGCTCAAAATTTGCGAGCTTTTTCGATTGTTGAATAGCTTTCGGCTTGAGTTTAACTTTTTGAATGCCCACAATAGGCTCAAAAGAGATCACCACTCAGATAACAATTAGAAAGATCAATTATGAAAGCGACCATAAAACGTGCTCCTAATGACCTTAAAGAACTTTAAACCATCTGACATTGCAAATGTACCTAGCTGAGTTGAAATTTGAAAATGGCATTTCTTCAGAGGTCAACTTTTATAATTTGAATGAAAATACACTACCAGAGCTTTAACATAAAAAAAATATTTCTCAAATATTTGGTCCGTTTATCAGTAATATTCAAATAAAGCTGCATTTAGTAACACCCATCATTTTGCTTGGCCCCCCCTTGATTTCTGTTCCTCAAAAGCAGATAACCTTGAATTGCACCTGATCAAATGTTACAGGGTTTCTTCAAGTTAATG
>NC_081444.1:3343160-3343739 GCF_007210705.1 Tigriopus californicus
AACATGTTGTTAATTTGGACACAAGAGTGCCTGGAATCCTTTTTTCTTAATTTTCCAAGGTCCCATATAAATCCGGTCCAATAAAATATTCGAGAATGGGACTCAGAAGTTTCTAGATTTTGAGGTAAATTCTCACACATTTTTTTAGAAAGACATACGAAAACAACAAATCTGCCAGCAAATCCAAGCCCTTCTTGTGTCCAAATCAACAAAGGACCTTTTTCCCCCATGCTATCTGTAATACGTCTTCAATAATACGTATGTTGTCGGTCGGTTTGTCTTCAACTAATGAGTAGGCGCTCTCAGAGAATAGGTGCTTTCTGGCTTAGTACAATATCATTGCTGGATTTTACACTAAAATCATCTTCTTCGGTCTCGAGAAAAATCTTGACATTACCTCTTATCCAGCCTAAGAAACAATGTTTCGTCATTGAGAGTAATCGCATATGACTCCTCAAGCATCAAGCCAAGGTCAGACACATTCAAATGACTGAACGTTCGATATGCTACAGGAACATACTTGGGTCATGAATGGCGTTGCTAAACCTATTTCAAATCTACTCCAAGCCCAAGATGAAG
>NC_081444.1:3343790-3370186 GCF_007210705.1 Tigriopus californicus
TTTTCATTAGTACACGGGGCCAAACGTATTGAAACGCCCTGAACGCTTGGGTTAGGATTATTTATCGGAAATAGTCAGCACCCTGAAGTTTTACCCGTTAGCCTTCATTCTATAGTTACTAGGTTTTTATAAGCTTAAGAAAATGAAAACATTGATAACTAAAGCAAAACTTATTTCAAAAGCCAAGGATAACCTTTCAAACTTGGGCCTCGATTCCTCGGCAATATAAATTAGCCCATGAATAGTGGTGGCTTGACAATATTCAGATATTTGAGTTGGCAACCTCATCGTCTTTGGCACAAGTCCATTTGCCTGATGAGAATTGGGACGGACCTTGGAAACCATTCGAAGGAATCTCTTCACTTCTGTGCTACCGCTTCAAAGTTAGGGACCTTACTTCAAAACCGATTCTCTGTCATTGGTTGGGGGGGTATCGATTTATTAATACATATCATTCAAGACCCATCCATCACAACGAGAAACCGGGACAATTTCTTTTCAAAACTCGACGGACAATGTGACAACAAAGAAGACACTGTCATTCAGACCCACAGCCTTTTGATACTCATTTACTGATCGTTATTGGTTGCTTGATAATAATTGGGCATCTTACACTTACGACATACGATTAAGTACAAAGTGTGGACAATGATGTACTTGTTTTGCACTCTATACAGGGTGGATTTTTTAGGTGTTACAGAATTTGCTTTGGCAAAAGTGACAATATGGTTGAACCATTTACTTTCAAAATTGGTGCCCCAATTGCCGACGGTATTGGCTTTGCATTGAAACCATTGCAACATTTTGAACAACAGTTTTCGACGTACGGAAGCAAAGGTCAGCAAGTCATTTCTAGGGACAGTACAGAGCGTGCCGGGCGGTGAGGCTGACAGTGGGTGTCTTTCCTGTGCATATTTTTTGTCAAGAGCGACCAAATTTGACTAATCTTTTTTACACTGAAAAGTAGTTCATCGAAGAGCCTTGTTGGATGGTCATGCTCGTGTACTCGTGTTATTCTGCTCTAGCTATGTCTCTGACTCCATTTCGTATTTACATAAAGAAAATAAAGGCGAGAGTTTTTTCCAAACCTTCAACGATGATGTTCCCTCTCTTGCGTTCGGGAAGGCCCGTTTAGGAAAGTTGGCGAACTGCTCTCCAATATTCAATGTGCCCTGCGGTTAAGAATCTGCACGAAACATAATGTAACATGGCACAGTTGGCATCTGACTGTGGGGCATGATAATATTCGAGGCAGGTCCTCCTCTTCATATGTGAATCTTCCACCAATTTGGATCCCTTGGATCGACGGAGAAATACGAGGTTTGTCACCAACGTCATCATTTAATTCCCTCCGAAATCGGGAAGGGAAGAATTGGACGGTGGTGAGCAGAAGAGGAGAACAAGGGAAAGAAAAAGAAAAAGAAGAAAGATGAGATAGACGTCCACTCTTATCCTATCTGAGAGACCTCGACGAGCCTTCAGCTCGACCAACGACCAAGATTGAAATACCAAAGAAAGAGAAGAAAGAAGACCACGATCAGCATCATACAGACCCACAAGAAGCGACCATGGCAAACCAAGGGCAGCCAGTTCCTACTCATTGCCAAAAGGAATCCCATTTTTCGATATTGAGACTTCGACCATTTTCGAGTACGAAATATGGGAAGAGGATTGGTTGAGATTCTTGAGGGTTACCGGTTTAGAATCGGCATCAACCTCAGATGAAGGTGGACATCATGCTACTCTGGCCTTCTCTAGTTCAACCAAAGGCCTCGTCAAAAAAACTGGACCTTACGTCCAGTGAACGAAATGACGAAGCATTGGTACGTCAGAAACTTCGAGGATTTATTTCGGGGTTCAATCTGTCGAGTTATTGAGAGACGAAAATTGCGCAGAAAGAAATCAACGACCTAACGAAGACCTTGACGTTTTTGTCATGGAATTGAGGGAGATCATGAAAAGTTGCGAATTTTTGCGACAACTGTGCCGAGACAGTTCTCTGCGACCAAATTGCTGAAGGCATTGCCAATCAAGAGGCTGTAAAGGAAATGCTCCGAGAAAATAAGCTCACTCTTAAAAAGGCTATTTCCATCGCACGAAGTCATGAAGAATCCACTAAATGCAAGGTACTAATTCAAGAATCCTCCCACGTCAACCACACTCACAACAAAAAACCCTAAGAAGCCCGCATTTCGAAAGAAGTCACCTCAGGCCCCAATTGCCAAAATGTGGATATCAGAAGCACCCTGAAGGATGGAAATGTCCGGCAGATGGACAAGAATGCGCAAAGTGTGGAGGCAGAGGGCATTTTGTGGATCAGTGTGTCGCGATTGAAACCATTTAGCTCCAAACATGGCTAGGATTTCTTCAATGCAGGCTAGCCGCGCTTTTCAAGAGCGAAACCACGCATTCTAAGCCATGCCAAACAATATCTGTATCCACCACTAGTCCTAATGGGCGGTGCACAAGTTCGCGCACTCCCCGATACAGGAGCAGAGTTTTTCAGGGCTGGTTTGGATCTCACTGGCGGCTCTTGGAGAGAGTGATCACAACTTAATAGGCGCTGATTTGAAGGCCCAAGTCTTTAATGGAGAACAATCCATGCGATGGGTGTTTACCGGTTCAAATTCGGGTCCACCATGGTGCTAAGGTGAAGGTGATGGTGTACATCTTTCAGGGAAGTCAAGAACTTCATATTGTCTTGGTTCACACACGAAGGAGTGGGATTATTGTCTCCCCTATTTCCCCTGCCTAAAAGCCAACTCGCAACCCTCAATCGTGGAGAATGAAAACATAGATTTGAGAGTTCAAAAGCAACTATGACTACGACAAAACAAGGAAAATCTGAAAAGGAGCGGAAAGTCTTAGAGATGTCCGATCAATTAGCCCCAACTAAGTTGCCCTCGCAGATGTTGAAATCTGAGCAAGTGTCACCCAAGACCGTTGGTACTTTTGGACCAAATTTTTGGACTGCTATCAAGACGTGTTTGATGGAGTCGTCAAGCCGATGGTTGGAGAGATGTACAAAATACACGTTAAGCCCTGGTGCAATCCCTTTTGCAGTTGTCCATCCCAGAAACCGTTGCCCTTCCCATTGCTCTCCAAGCTTAAGGCTGAATTGGATACCTACTTGTCGACAAGTGATTGCACCACAGACCAAACCAACTGATTGTGTCACCCCATTGTCGTTGTCCACAGAGAGGAACTGACAAGATTCGAGAGTGTGTGTTGATTTCACCAAGCTGAACGTGTGGGTGAAACGCGAATTATTTTTGGACGCACACACTCCCATTGAGCTGTCATGGATATTCCAGAATCGTCCCAAATCTTTTCAATATTTGACGCCTTGAAGGGTTATCATCAATGTGAGCTGGATCCTGAGAGCCAAGATTTGACAAACGTTTATCACGCCGTTTGGCCGATTCAAATTCCTGTGAGCACCGTATGGTGTAAATTCAATCTCCGAGCCATTACAATAGGCGTATGTCAGAGGCATTAAGTGGCTTGACCTTTGTCAGAAAAATAGTGGACGATATCGCAATTTTCTCCAAGAGCCCTCAAGAACATGCGGAGAAATTTAAGAACATTTCTGGATCGATGTCGGTTGAACAGGATATCTCTCAGTCTCTTTCGAAATCCAATTAGCAAAGCCAGATGTCATCTTTGCTGGATTTTCACTTTCATCAGAGGGATACGCCATATCTTCAGAAATCACTAGTTCATTGATGAAGTTTCCAACCCCGTCCGGAATATCGGACGTCCGATCATTTTTTGGCCTTGGCCCATCAGGTTGGTGCCTTTAACAAGGGATGTTTGTGAAAGCGCTGGAGCGGCTTAGAGGCTTGCTTCAATCCCGAAACGCTTGCACTGGATCAAGTCCAAGATAATGCATTCGAATCGGCCAAGAAGAAACTGGCCGAGACAGTCCGATTGCCACTTCTACAATGTGGATAATCTACCAGACTAGTAACAGATGCGTCACGAGTCGGCCCTGTTTTCTTTCTCAACAAGAAGATTCGGATGGCCACGTGGAGAACTGTTTCAAGTGGATCAAGAATGCTTAAGGACGCAGGAAACCAGGTACGTTGTCAATCGAGTTGGAGATGCTTGGAATTCAGTATGCAATTGAGAAGTGCCGTGTGTTTTTGCATGGGTTGGACCATTTTTGGATCATCACAGACCACAATCCATTAGTTTCAATATGTATTAATCACCGATTAGATGAAATTGAGAACCCACGACTTCAACGACTTCAAACTAAAATGTTAGGAATACAAACTTTAAGTCAAATGGTTGGCAGGCAAGAGTGAATGAAGCGGCTGATGCCCTGTCGCCACCATCCATCCGATCCACCCGCAGAATCGAGAAGTTGCCGATGACGAGGGTCGACTTTGATGGGGGAGTGGTGCATGCCTGCTTTTCGGCATGATTAGAACAGCGACCTTCCGTTGATTCCAGTCGACCTTTACTTTCAAGATCTAAAGGTGCATGCTGATCGTGGCGTTGTGTATCAGAAGTTAAGAATCAAGTTCGGGAGGGATTCCCAAGTTGCTAAAAGCTGCTATCGCGACAGAATGATAGCCATTTTGGGAAATCGCCAGTCAACTATCAATAGATGCTCATGAGCTTGTGCTTTTTGGCTTCAGACTTCTTTATTCCAGAATTCCCTCAGAAAGTCTGTTCTCTCTCGGTTACATGAGGCACACCAAGGTATCGCAACGAAACTCAAGCTCGTGCACGTAAGTGGGTTATTGTGGCAAATATCGATTCGACATCGAAAACTGTGTATCGACCGTGCAAATTTTGCCAAGACAATCTCCCTCGTCAAACAATGTGAACCTCTTTATTTCAGAACAACGGCCTGAGCGACCATTTCAGGAACTGGCCATTGATCTTGCTACAGTACACGGTCGGGAGTTTCTCAATTGTGGGTCGATTGTTGCTACTGATGTGGCCCCGATATCTTGGACCTTTGGCCATGATACAACTTCCTTGAAGCTTATCAGTGCGTTAAAAAGGAGTGTTTTGCCGTACTGGCGCTCCGATTGTGTTGTGGTCTGATAACGGGCCGCAATTGGTATCCGTTGCCTTTGAGGAAGTTCTCACATGATTGGAATGTTAAACACAAAGTGAGCTCCACCGTACTTTTTCCCAATCGAATGGAAAGGCCGAGAGTCGCAGTGAAATCGATGAAGAAGACTATTAAAAAGCTTGCTGGAAGCAAACCGTTGATCAAGACAGGTTAACTCGTGTCCGCATTTCCTACCGAAACACGCCTTCTCAAAGAGACGGGAAAAGTTCTGCGGAAAAGCTCTTTGAACCCCTTTGCGTGACAATGTCCCCGCCCATCGATCATCGTTTGATCGGAACTCACGTTGCTGCCTCTGCCAGTTTTGGATAGAAGCCGAGCGGTATGACAAAAATTCCAAAATATCATTTGATCAACATTCCAAAACCAATTAGGCCGCTGCTCAAAGTGGTCGACATTGTGGCCATTCTGGATGCAATCCGTTCAAAAATCTGGTCCCATATCATACAGGTACTATTTGTCGAAATCCTCTGAGACATCGACGAACTTTATCAAAACCAGCTGTCTGTGCCATATTTCTTATAGAAGACCGAGATATCTTTCCGAAGCGGACATCCTTTGTCGGTTCCTCCAGATGTCCAGCCTCTAGATTCATGACTTATACTCTCTCAACCTCTCCAAGTCGGACGGAGAGCCCTTAACTCAAGTAGTCATATTCCTTCTCCTCGTCCACAAAACAGACACGGCGCGAAAACCTGATCGCCAGTGGATTAGTGGATTAAGATGGAAAAGATACCTCATTTGTGAATACATGGTAGACGTGAAAAAGCCTTGATACGACCTGTGGTGGTTTTAAAAATGTTGTTTCATGCTTAATGTGGCGGGGTGTTTGGTGGTCATCGGCTCGTGTAATCGTGTATATTCTGCTCCTGAGCTATGTCTCTGACTCATGTTCGTATTTGACATTAAAGAAATAAGGCGAGAAGTTTTTCCAAAACCTTCAACGATTGATGGTTCCCTTTCTTGCGTTCGGGAAGGCCCGTTTAGGAAGGTTGGCGCAGACTGCTCTCCGAATATTCAACTGTGCCTGCGGTTAAGAATCTGCAGATAACATAATGTAACAAGCCTAAATCCAGAATCTTGGTGTATCTAGGTAGTTTTCATAGCCGACAATAGATTGCTTTGTGTTGTAAACACTTTATTCCCGTTCACCTGTAGAAATATGAGCTTATGAGCAAAAATAGTAAAATCCCATATAATTTACATTTGTTAAGGGCTGATCTGAACCTGCTAAATGATTTCTTTCACTTTTTCCAACTCTTTGTTTCGTATTTTTGTTACTCATTGCTTTTTGCCCCTTTTCAAAAAAAAGAACATATGAAAGTGTAAACAAATGACCACCTTTTTTCGTTGAACAACTTGATTATCTCTTTGTCAAAACTACATAGATCTGTTGGGCTTCCAATACTAATTGTTTCAGTACACTTCAGTTGCCTTAGTGAACCTAGTTCAAGGATGTGTCAACGAAGGATGGATGACACCATTCGGGATTGACTTCGTCAAGGTATCAGTTTGGCAAACAGAACGTTGAAATCAAAAGCAACAAAGAATACTCGCATTCAGTATACCAAACATCAACACTTTTTTACTTGACTTATATTTTCATAGAGGGTTATATCCTGTATGCATTGTTTGCAAATGCTTCTTGGACGAAGTAAATATAGGTCCAAAGTAAACCTCAAATGGCTCCATTTAGAATAAGCTTTTCTAAGGCTTCAAAAAAACGGGTAATCAACAATTTTAATTAAGAAGTTGATTTTATGGTGCAGAATCTTGTGGGCGCTGACCGTGTTAACGAGCTTGATTTTGTCGGGATTTTTCATCGCTCCAATTGTTCAGAAGTTTTCTGATAGCCCAACTTATACCACGGTGGCCAATACCAATTATCCCATTTGGCACTTGGATTTTCCTGCCATTTCCATTTGTCCCAATATCCGTATTGATAGCAAACGATTGAAAGAAGTCCTGAGGAATGAACCGTGAGCAAGAGGTGGATACGAATAACAATTTAAAGTTTCTCCAAAATCAGTCCAAAAATTGCAGATGGTCCAAATTGGACAAATACTCGCTGGATCAGGTTCTCCCGAAAGTTTTGAAGAAATACTTGTTCCTTCCCGGAATGGATTCGAATTTTGAGGATGTTGAGGCTGATATGAAGTCTTTTGTGGATCAATATCATCAATACATTCCACAGTTATTAAGATCGGTACTCAGATGTTACCTTTTTGTCGATTTGGTATCAAAGATTCTAATTTCTCGATCTTGTTATTTTTAATCCTTCAGTCCATCTATTCCTGTCAGTCCTTGTTCCAAAATTGCAAATGGCAAGGTATAGCAACACTTTGCTCAGATTTGTTTGAAATGCGGAAAACCGATTTAGGTTATTGTTGCTCATTCAATACAGTCCGACAAGCCGAGCAATTCGAGTAAGACATTCTTAGTGAATCCTTCCCCCTCATCCTAATTCATTGTTGTTATCTTTCTGGCACGAAAGCTTCCAGGATGATGAGGGCTTTTCCTTCCACAATTACTATGGGGAAGACTATTTTGAATTGGTTGATTACACCTTGGAAAATATGTATGACAACGATGAAAACATTTATGCAAACGATGAAGACCCAACCAAAAGGAAAAGGAGATCAACACCGGAGGTCTCAAAACCCAAAGTGACACGCCTTAGACGAACCAATAGTGCTGGGACATCTCTCGGTTTATCGTTTTCTATAGTGATCCCTGAGCGCTCGACTGACGATTACACAATCGCTGCTTTCGACGGGTTTAAGGTGATGGGACCTAAAATTTGATTTACTATGCAACTTTCAGGGTGACCTCGTTCTAGCATTTATTGGCAAGCAATGACCCAATGAGCACTTCCTCTTTCTTTCCTTATATTTATTTTGGAAGTTTGATTTTTATCGTGCCAATATTGGATTGATGTCAGTATGCTTATTCTTTTTTTAGTATTTTCCTCCTTTTCAGTTGTGCCAAGCCGCCCAGCAGTAACGAGGTTATTTTACAACTATTATTTTTTTTCTTATCCCTTCAGCCTTTACTCTATTTTACACAGTGTGTTTTCGAGTGGCCTAAACAATAAGTGCACTAAGGGTCAATTCTCGTGACCGTAGAGGCTTAACGTGCGTTTTGAGAGCACCTTCAAGCCCTCGAGAATCCAGGCTAGTTTAAACGATGAAGTCCATCTCTCTTCTTTCTCGGGCTCCTTCATTGTTTCATTTGCTTCCTTATAGCAATTGTAAAGAATACATAGACCTTTTAGGATTTCCTCTTAAAATGAGTAAATACTAAAAGTTTAACATCTTGCTCAATTCCTAACGTTTAAGAGTGATATATTTTTCACTTTTAAAAATTGTTTTTCATACGCAAGTTCCTAATAGTGTTGCTTGATAAGGGTTTTTCATGTGTTTGATGTCAGATAATGAGGAAAAAAAACTTTATTTTAGCAAAAAAAAAAGAATGAACCTTAAATTCGAGATTCCTCTACCCAGATTTCACTTTAACATGGCAAGCGTTTTCGTCAACAAAGAGTTAAAAACCCTAATCTAAATATAGGCCCCTTACTTTTAATCTTGTGACTCAAGCACAAAAGGTGAGTAATTTTTTAAAGTCTATTTGGCTTGTGCTCATGTATCGTAAAACAGTACCTAACTGAATCATCCGTTTCGGGTTTCAAAAATTCTTGATAAAAAATGCGCATCCTAAAACTCATCAGAAAGCGTCATCAACGAATATTTCCCCAAGATAGGTTCAAATCCATAGTCCTTATGATTTTCCGGAAGTTGAAGGCCGTGGATTAGCTGTGGCTACAAACCAAATAGCCTTCATTTCGGTCTCGGCCTCTATTACACGAAGGTGAGTTCAAGGAACGGCCTTGCAACCTTCATTCTTCAACACTCAAAGGTGACCGTGTCATTTTCAGCACTGAAAACGTCAAGGCTATGAACCGAGACAGACGCAATTGCTTCCTAAGCGACGAAGAATTAGACGATTACTATATTGCCGATGGTGTCCAATTCAATACTTTCGATAACTACACCCAGAAATCGTGCTTATTGGAGTGTCAAGCTCATCTTATCTTTAAAGAGTGCCAATGCATTCCACACTATTTCCCCAGCTTTTCCAAAGCCTTGGGTCAAAATACGACTTGTAATCACACTGGTCTGGATTGTCTTATAAATCACCAGCACCTGCTAAACGCCTTGAAACCCGATGATGAAGAACATAGCCACCAACTTATGGAAGGGGCTAAATGCAATTGTCCTCAACAATGTGACGAGACCGTGTACATGACGGAGTTTTCTCAAGTTCCAAAGTCGTCGTCCGTCTCGAGTAAAGAGGCTGGATTTGGCAATACATCGGACGTCTACGTCTATTTTAAGCAGTTTGGTGTGATTGAATTCTCCCGAGATCAACTATTCTCGTTGGCAGATCTCATTGGTGAGTCGAAACGGCGTCAAAGAAGATATTGTGGATTTGAGATTTTGGGTGATCTATTTTCAGGAGCTTTGGGAGGAATCATGGGATTGTTCGTTGGATTCAGCGTTTTGAGTGGAGTGGAACTTATTTATTGGTTCACACTTCGGCTATTTAATAACCATTGATTGGCAAGGGCTGGAATTTTGGTCTAAAATGGTCTAAAATGGATTCGACGTTTCTGAAGACTTATGGCAAATTTTGATGACAATAAAACTATTCGTGGCCTAATATCAGATCAAAATTTTGACTTTATCAGATAGTTATTCCTTTAGAAACATCATTCAACGAGAAAAAAGTCTTTCGGGAGAAAAAGCTCTCTTTGAAATAAACACTATTTTTTCTATTACACTAACTAGAGTAAAGATAAAAAAATACTGGAATGGTTTAAAACCATTGTTTATTCACTGCCAAACAGTCATACCAAAATGCATTCACACTGTAGAAAATGAGCACAAACTGTACAAAAATGGAGATCTCTAGTTGAAATTTTACTTTTGTAAACAAAGACCCTTGACTTCTGACGTATTCATTGTGTGCTTCACTGATCAAGGCTTCAGAACGGGGATCACAGGTCATTTTTGTACACACCCACCGAGGCCATGGCGTAGACTTGTCCTTGGTCGTTGGAGGCAATGCAATGGTAAGTACCGATATAGGTGGGATCCAAGGACATGATTTGGGCCCATCCAGTTACCATCATGGGCTCAGGACCTCCTCTCATTTGAATGGCAACACTTTGATCGTCACCTTTTATGTGATAAATGATATGTGAATACTTCAATATTGCAATTTCTCTGCATCATTGCTGAAATGTTTGCAAGATTTAACAAGGCGACCACAACCAAAATGTAGTACATGAAATATGTATTTAATGTATTTTTTTTCGATCATGAGTGAGGAAGTACAATATGAGTGAGTTTTATTTTTGACTTACTTGGCAGTGAAATAGTTTCACCCTTAACAGAGACAAACTGCCATGTAATAACGGGTGCGGGAAATCCTCGAGCCTCACAATCCAGGGTTAAATTAGCTCCCAGTGCCCCATAACTGTCGCTAGGTGGCGAGATGATAACCGGCGCTGAAAAACGAATTGAAAAGATGACGTGATTGAGTTAGTTTGTAGGAATTTTATCAATAGGGCTAGTCAAGTAAACGCGTTCACGAACAACTGACGTTATTCCATGGAGTAAAATCAAAGACAACATGCCCAGCCAAACCGCCCTGTGCATACATTGGATTTTGACATTTTTTCCATTTTACATGCTTGTCTAGGCAATTAGCATTGTGGTATTGAGCCAATTTGATTGTTTGTTAGCTGATTAACACCAAACATGGTCATTTAGTAGGGTTTTGTACGACAACTTGCTCAAAATCACTCGATTATTGAAAATTCAATGGGCGAATGGTGCGACTTGAGTGTGATGTTTGTCTTAGTTCTCTCTCCCCAAAATGCCCAAAATCAGGGTGCCGGATCACATTTTTCCTTGAATTTCCTTTACTTGACATTCTCTATAGGTTTTGGATTTTCGATGAACCGTGTTTTTCTCTGAGTTTTTTAGATGAAAAAATTATTGCCCTTATTAAAAAAATAATTTGCATGAGAGCTTAGTGCCATTGTCAGGGTAGAAGAAAAGTTTGATTCGGTCCATTAAAGTTTGCTCTTGTAGGGGATCAGAAAGGGGCATAGTGTCTCTTGATATGATTCCTGCATTTTCAAATTTGAGGAAAAATGAGTTATTAAAACTGAGCCTTACCTCGTTCCTACAATTTAGAAAAATAGTGTAGTTTGTATCAAATGCCATCATTCTAAACGAAAATTTATCAACAGCGTAATGACATATCGCACTTCAGCATTATTATCAGAAATGAAGAAAAGGATCATGCTTTCGTGGTAATCATCATAGTAGACAATTAATGGTTATCTCTCCAGATCCGCTTTCTATTAGTAATCAAAAGTACATTCAATGAAAATGCAAGTTCAAAATGCAGAAAAAGGAGGTGCAGCAGGCAAATATGAGAAGGAAAAAAATCGTTTATTTACAGGCTCTTAATCTTTCAATGGTTTTTGTCCAAAATGGAAAAACAATTCTAAACCCAACACATCCGCCAGGGCTGACACAAATCCCCCTATTTAAAGTCCTTATTGACAAAAAAATCATGCCCAATATAAAATCAAGATTCTGATTCAAGTGATCAGGAAAAAATGAATGATCAGTGTTGATCTTTTGTTTCCTTTGAAAATTGAACGAAGAAAAGCCTTTAAATGTGGTGCTATATTGCTCTCCAGAGTGGTTGTAGGGAAACTAATTTACAGGAAGCCCTTGGTTGCATGTTTGGAAGTGACCATGTTTATCATAATCTTTTCAAATATTTTTTGTTGGTATCTATTCATCTTTTTATCATATCAGTTATCCAGTTATTAGTCATCAAGTTATAACCTAGTTACCTTCTTTGCAAGGACCCCAATATTCAATGCTCAGTTGAGGATTGTATTTATCTGGTGTGCCTCGACGCATGGATTCTTCGTTGAGGGCACAAATGGTCGAATATGTGACATGATCGCTTCCACAGACCATCTTGTCAATTTGACAAATGCAAATGTTTTGTTCGCTCTGAAAAAAAACAATTGAACCAAGACGAAGTAGAGTAAATCTTGAGTAAAAAAAAGAACAAATTTGTATTGAACCTGCACATAAAATAGAATTTGATAACTGGTTATTGTTTCCAGCTCTGGAAATCTAGAAAGATAGCACACTTGAAAAAATTAAAAAAATGAAAAAGATTACCTGCGGATTGTCTTTGGATGCCCGACACTCCATATTTTCCCCACAGACGCCATATTTGTTGCTGGACTCTAGCGGATCGCAAAGTTGCCCCTCAGATCGGGCGCATATCTGGCAACACTGACATTGGTCTAAAACCACTCCTGAAAATTGAATAGACTTAGCTATGAACTTTGGGCATTCATATTCATCTCCTTGGCACATTGAAGTCCTAGTTCAGCAACTGAGATCCTCGTGAAAATTTTAATCGCGACGTTTACCTGCTGGACAGTTTGCTGGTGAAGCGCAATCTTCCAAATGACAAGGTGGACACTCATTTTGATTCACAAACTGGGATGATGCTTGAGCATATTGCTCCTCGTATTCCATGTCATAGTAATCCATGGGTTGTTCCTGGCACAGAACACTCCCAATGAGGGTAAGCAGAATTATTGAGACATGCATCTTTAACCAAATGAAATAGCGAATGTGGAAGTCAGAGTCTTTGTTTATAGGAGTAAAAAGAGTTTGTGAGCTGCTCTTGAGCTATCTCGGTGATGCTTCCCAATGCCAGATGAGTAGAACTTGCTAACAGCAGCTTTCCCTCCCATTCTACGTGCTCTGTTCCCAGGCCCCTCCAAGATGAACGTGGAAGCAGCTGAGCAAATTTCCCCCTTGCCAATCCTGGTGACAAGACGTTTCAGCCTGCACGTACTGGAGAGAGAATGATCTTGAGCTAGTTACTTCTTCATGGCTTTTTATTTGAAAACACGTTTATAGATTGAAGCGTTAGTTCAAGTGCAATCTAAAACTCGTCGCCCATTTGCTTGGCTCTCTTTTCAATGTCTTTCCGATAACGTTCCAAATCCTCGTCTTTTTGTGATCGGAGTTGATCAATTTCTGGCTCTCTGAAATTTGGATCTTTGGCGGGATCATCAGGCAGCGCAGTTCCTTCATTTACCTACATTGGAAATGCAAACTCCGAATGATACGCCTAAATTATTTTTACTTTGTTAACATTTGCTCCTAAACTTACCGACTGAGGGTAATGCGTGGTGAAGTGATGTTTCATCATGTCCATATTTGCTGTGTCTTCGTTTATTATGGCAGCAAAGGAGTCTGACCAAGCAGGAATGATCAGGGGCTTATTGTAATCTTGAGAAACGCCCTTATTGGGCTCTGTTCCAAACGCTAATTGGCTCAGAAGGTCTCGGGCCTTCTTCACTGAGCCTGAATCTTTAGAGGTGTAGAATTGAAGTGTGGCTCCATGATAGTGAGCAAAAAATCGCATAGCTCGGCAAATAATCTTCTTCTTCTCGGGTTCCATATTCTGGAACTCATCATACTTTCCACCTAAGATGACCAATGGAACGGGAAATGGTTTCACCTTCGCAATATCAGGATGCTCGCCGTCGATATGAGGATCAGAGAGAGCCTTCAATTTGTCTCCCAAATCCATTTCTTTGCCTTTAGCACTTTTCAAGGAGATTTGAATATGGGATAAAACGGCCGTGATCAAAGACTCGAGAGTAAACCATAACTGAGAGGGATCCGCTAGATCCACCATGACAACGACACGGACGCTTTCCAACTTTGACGGGGCCAAAGGAGTTTCAAGGAGCTTTGAAAATAGGGTTCCCCCACCCAGTTCCCAAATGTGAGACACATCCTGGAACCATGAATTACTGTTAACAATTGCCTCTTTTTTACACATTGAGAAGACTCATTTTCTACACTGACAAAAGACAATAACTCTATACCAACAGAGGTGATTGTGCCTATAAAGCCGAGTTAGGTTTGATGATCACCTTGATCAGACTTTGATTTGTTTTTCGTCCAAAAGTGTACTCCAAGGCAAGGGTGGACTTGGCTGCTTCCTGTCGCTCCAAGAACTTATGAATCAACGTGGATTTACCCACTGATTTGCTCCCAATGACCAATAAAGTTGTTTCTGCTTGTCCATGCAGAACTTGGGCCTCTTTTCGTTTTTTGTCGAACGCAATGGCAGCATCCCAAACATTCTCCGTTGTTGGGGCCATTTTCGTTTGGAAAGAATGCTCGATACTTTGATTTATTAGAAAGTTTCCAAGGCAAATACTACCTGGACTTTCAAATCTTAAAATTTGCCGCCTTTTTCTCAGCTCTTCAGCTACGCCATTTCTCAAACTAAGAGTCAGATGGATAACTTATGAACTTATCTTTGTAAGTCACACGACCACGACTTAACTCGCAATCAATGAAAATAAGACTGAATTATCTCAATGATTGTATTTGAGTTCACCAATTTCACTCGTCCTTAGGCATTTCTCGTAAAGTTTCCACCAGTTCATTCCAGCTTTAAAATTAATGGCGGCAACACTGAAACAAACTTCCGGACGTTCAGCCCAAACATTACAATTCAAAAGAAGGGAAAATAAAATCGTTAAAGGTAACGAAAGTAGGTAATGAACCCTTAGTTTACAATAACTCAACACACTCCTTGTACATCAAAGTTTTATCAGACAGGTCCTGTTTTTGTAGTGCGGTGATGAAGGAGAAAATGCGTATTTTGATAATGAGTTGGCAGTTTGATTGCGATTAAAATTAAATGTAGTATCCTTGCTCTTTCAAATAGAAGATATTCATCTAGATTAAAATAGGCTTTTATCTGAGTACCATGTGTTTTTTATATTATCTATTTTGCTCCCGCGTAACTTGGAGAGTGACTGAAGTAGATTTGAGAGTAAAATAACGGTTATTTCTTAGTAAGACGGGCACAAGCTTGTTCGGAATCTAATTTTTTTTTATTTTTTTTTTTTTTTTCTATATATTATTACTTAAAAGTGAACATATCCTGACCGAAGGCTAGCAAAAGAACCATATCTTAAGCAATATCATGATAAGTGCCGTCAAACGTTGTATCACATTATTTGCCAGAAATTGAAAGAGTATTATTAGGCAAGAAAAAATCATTCATTAAGATAGGTTGAATAAGTGGAATCAGAATTAGATTAGATTTGAAGAGTCCTGGCTTTTCCAACCCTAAATTCCTAGCCCTCCCTTCGCCCATGGGTCCTAAAGATTACTCTAAGAGCTTTTTACCATTTTTTTGTCTGATTTAGGTTTAATTACGTTAGAATGAATCGTTAAGTGGATGTTACATATACCCAGTCATGAGCAGATTATCACGCCTGCAGTGCTCTCATGATTGCGTCTGCTATACCAAAAGATGAGCAAAATAACGACTTAATGAAAGAGAACGAACCTTGAAGATTTTTCGAGAAGGAATTTAATCTGGTTCTGAATTCAAAGAAATGCAGTTTTGACCCTGTTTTCCATTACCTGTATGGCATTATTACAGTCCATTGCTTTTACTTTGCATTGGTGTAAGAAAGAAGTAGTGCCCAATTTCTGGCCTTATCTTGTCTTTCCTTTCCCCTCAGAATTTTATCATGATAATGCATTGTGTTTTGTATCTTAAGATTGAAAGCAACGCGGAATGCCCTATTTAACTTGCTCACACTCATTTCTCATGGAGAGTAACCACACGAGACCAGAACCTATGAAGGGACCCATTGGAGACCCCAACCATCCCGAGAGTCGCGGGGTAAAGCGAGGACACTCCGAAATTGCCAATTGCGATTGTGAGGATGTTCCTCTTTCTAAACGGATCAACCGACTCAACATTGACCAATCAGGTTCTCATCCACATGGTTCTCATCCGGCAGCACGCCCTGGAACGTCCAATTGTCAAAATGGGATGAACCCTTGCGGGTCTTCAGGCTCTTCTCATCCTGGTTCTCTTCATCCCAACAATAATGGGTCAGCACAGTTCGAAGACTCGAATTCATCGTTTTCAGACCAACAAAAGTCATTTGAAGAGTCGTATCCGTACAGTGCCAACTCTGAGTATTTCTCTTCCAACCATTTGCTCTACCATCTGCACAATGAACGAGTGCACAGACAAATTCAAAGAACGCATGACCCTAGATCGTCTAATATCAACGTTCAGCATCATTTTCAATCGTGATTATTTTGTGTGTTGAATCATCGAATGTGATAAATGACATCAAATAACAACCACAGTAATGGCATCATTGAGGAGCAATCCAACGTGGAATACCTAGCTTGGATTTTAAAACCTATTGACCACGGGTTTAAACCCATACACCAAAGGATACGGAGTTGTATTCTCGACTTCCTTGTTGTACCCAAGAGGCTGGTTTGGGACCTTGGTCGAAATATGAGGATATGGGGAACTCTCAGTGATATGTTTCACGAACTTTGGGGCGGGAGCATGATATTCGTTTGAGGCATCCGCTTCAATTGAGGAATCAGAGGATGAGGATAAGGGCTTTTTGTAATAGCTGGGAGAAGGTGCGGGACTTTGGTATGACTTGAACGAAGGCGGGGATTTGGATGGGTTAGGAGAGTCTTGGACAAGGAAGCCTTGAACGGACGGTAAGGGTTTATAGTAAACTGGACTTGAGGTGGGAACATCGGGTTGGTGGTCTGGGTGCACAGGTTCGGGTGGTGGTGGTGTGGGAGCAGGGGGTGGCACCGTGATGGCAATAGGCTGAGGGGTGTAAGGTTGATCTGTCACCAACTTCATGTAATACTTGGGTGTGGTCAACCTCTGGGGTTGCTTATAGGTAAAAATAGGGGATTCGGTGTTGATCTTGACAACCTCGTCTTTGGCAAACGCTTCAGGTGTCGTTCCAAAGCCTTGCCGGTACAAAATACCTGCTGAGGAAGAAACCCCTTGAGATGGAGAAGAAGGTTGGGTAGGAGTTGCTTCAAAGTAATAACTTCTGGGGGGACTCGGGGATGTCTGGAACTCATAATTTGGCCTTGGATTTGGAGCAGTTTGAGAAGGCGAATATCCCTGGGGTTGGTTTGAATATAAATCGGGTGGAGGTGGGGATTGAGGGGCCAATTTAAAGCCGGGATCGGGTTCATAAGTGACTTGAACGGGAGATGGGGTTGTTGGAAAACTATGATGATGGGAAGTGGATTGCTGGAATGAGTTCACGGAAGGCGTTGGGTGTGCTTGGATAGGGTTGGGGCTGCGGTACAAGGTCCCGCCAATTTGGACGACATTCGTCAATTTCCGAGCTTTATCTGATTTCACCTTGCCATCCTTGACGGATTGATTATGTTCATGAGCAAGTTCTTTTGCATTTGGATGGATCAAAGACCCTTGTAGGGAAGGAATATGAGTGGGACGAGGTTGGGCTGACCGCTGAAAATTAGAGGAAGGTTGAATCCTCTCCGGCAGGATCGCATCCTGGAAGTCGGTGGCATAATTAGTAATGTTGTACGTTTTATCTTCTTTATACTTGTACACCGTCGGCTTGGTTGGCTCGGATTTCAAGTGAGTGGTGGGAACCGCTTCGGAAATCACGAATTGTCCCTCTAACCCTGGATCATCGGCCCCATTGTGAAAGAACGTCACGTTGGTATCCTCTTCGAACTCCTCTGGTCGAGCCTCTTTGCTCAGAGAGTTAGATTCTTGAGGCAATATCGTGGACAGCTTCACCGATTCAAAATTATCCAAGCTTTGGAGTTGTTGGATGAAAGATCGGAGCTCATCTCTGACAGGATTGGAAGAGGATCGTTTGGCAGGGGCGGCCTCGAGGTCCGTCTCAGTTCTTAGAGTGACATATGCTGAGAAATCTTGTTGTTCAAAAGGCGGCGGATTGGAATCAATGTCAATCATCTTTTGGGATTGTTTTCTCACTCGAGGGTGAACATAGACATTCTTCACCTGCCTTGCCTTGGGCTTGAAGACTAATTGCTCGGCTAAGGACTCGTCGGGTCCTCCCCAGGAAGTGATGGTGGTGACGTCCAAATTTCTTTCTGTCCGATCTTCAGATTCGCTCGAAGCCTCGGAAGACGCATCTTCTTCCCCAGGTATTCTCGTGAATCTGGCTGTCAAGTATTGTTGAAACAAGTCGCTATTGCGATTATAAATAATGGGAACTTTCCGATCTGTACTGTTAAAAAGAAGCTTTAATGCTTCCTTCTTCCTTCGAATGAGTTGTTCTGTCTTGGACGGAATACTCCAGGATTGGGCTTCGCCTCCATTAGTCTCCACAACTTCAGGAGAATCAACTTCCAAGCAATGAACGAATGTGAGGAGAGGAAATGAAGGGAGAAGAAGCACAACCAAGGCCTGAAAATGAGGGAGCAATTGCTTTGAGAATATCAATCTGTTGGTGGTGTTGCTCCGACATGTAAATTTATATCGCTGGCCCCAGCAAATGGACCCCTCAATAGTGACCTTCAAGCTAATAAATAGATCCCTCATCATCCGTCTCAGAATACGGGGTAAGAGTTTTCCGTCCAAGCTACGAGAGGTCTGCCCAACTAATGATCAAGTTCAAGGTGCCTGTTAGTATCCAAGAGGGTAGTCCTGCAATAGGGAGAAGGTATGCCCATTTTCTGTGGGAAATGAAGCGCCATTGTCACCATTCAAAACAATGCACAATCGAACCACTTCGCTTTAGGGGGTGAATGGAGAAAGGACTTCAATATTCAAGTCCAAGGACAAAGTCTTTAAGTTACGCACAGATCAACGTTGGAATGCTGATCGGAATCTGCACCAACATTATATCATTTGTTCATCGGAATTTCGCGTGACCTCAAAATCATTGTCCAATTAAAAAACGCTTTTGATTCCAGTCTGAGGGTACTACTGTTTGTGGATGGAATATCTCTTTCGGTAATTTCCAGTTAAAACAGGATTATAGTAGATCAAATCTATTTGATCTGATTATTGTGGACGTCTTCAAAGTTCACACACAAGAGATAACAGATAGACAACAGAGACAACAGATGGACAATTACAAGAAATAAAAATGCTTGAAAATTTTATTTTAAACAATATGTTATTTGCCCATTCTTGTTTCATATTTTTTTATCTATCGTTTTCTTAAGGTTCTTGATCAAGTTCAAATTTGGTGCTTGAAGGGCAGAAAAATGTTTTAGTTTTGAATTAAAGACAAGTAATGTGCAAAATGTTCTGATTCATCCCAAACATTGCAATATAGATATCCTTCCTTGAAATGAATCGATATTTTGCTTTATATTCGTAAACTACAAAGAGCTCTATTAGCGTGACATTTTACATTCAGATGGCAATGAATCGAGTTTATATCTTGGAACAATGCCAGTTCATAAATCCTCTAATTTAAGACCATAAAGGCAATTTTGTGGTGACTGTTTGCAAACCTCGGAAGAAGTAAAGTACACTAAGTTTAAAGAAGCGTATCATTGCAATCAGTTGAATCACAGAGTACGAACCTTTTACAGTGATACAGGGGAACACCCGACATATTATTTGCTTACCTTTACGATTTGCATCCCGATTGTTAGCACAAGATCTTGAGGCTTTTGTGTGTCAGTTTTGATGCCATATCAATAAAAAAATCACTTGAATAATTCAATGAAGCTCCAAGGCACTTAATTACGAACAAGAGTAGACTTAAATCTCGTTGTCGGTCGACTGAGATGCGAATTGGTTCAATGGGATCCTCTGACTGCCAAGTTTTGCTTCCTTGTCGGGGTTTTGCCATGAACTGAGGATTGACACTTGGAGGTTGAGAAAACGAGATTCAGATCCATTCCAGCATCCTCGTTCCAATCCACGGATGGAGACCAACGATACCAACACATCCACATGCGCAAAGGGGCAACTAGCATCGAGCCTTGCACTACAGGACGTCCGTTGCCTCCTCGTTTCTAGGATCCTTGTATCCTTCCACTTGAGGACTACGTAGTACTACACATGACAAATAACAAGGCTCGTACGTACTACTCGGGGCGTACGCTTTCAAAACGAATCAAGCAGTCCTGTTCGTCCCTTCATAAAGCGACACTATCAAAATTAATGTCGGAGGAAATCTCCTGAAAGACGAAGAAGACCACCTGTCACATTGCGTTTACTTTTTTCCTCTTCAGATCATTGATTGCGCCTAATTGGTTTGAGTATAAACAGTGAGGTTTTTTTTTTGAAGAAAATTTCTTCACGACTTTCATAGATCCTTCTTAAATCAATGCATGATTTTTCACTGTCAGACTGTACTTTAACGTTGTTAAGAAAAAATAACGGACATTTTGAAATAAATGATGTGATGGCTGCCTTTGCTCGTCAGACAAAAGGCTCACCCTCCAACGTTTCGGCATAAGTATTGATGTAACATGTATTTTTAAACTAAATAGGTTGCTCATGGGAAAATACAGGATAAAAAAAGCTTATTGAGCAGATCTTTCCTAACCTTAGCTTGCACAGCATGGTGGGCCTGACATATAAAATTGAAGTGTATATTTTTACAAATTCATCAAAAAATATTACACATCTTATCAAACGTTTCCCAATTATCTCTGACATTATCTTTCCCTTACTTTTAGTCTTAAAAGGTCCTAACCATATACTCTAAGTCAAGAAGAGCGACGCCAACAACAATATCTTTGAGAAAAGGCTAGCTGCGGTACCATATTGGCAGATATACACTTCCGCTTTCCAATTAGCGTATCCTGGTTCAAACCCAGGCAAGTTGAGTCCAAGCTTCTTTGTGGTATTTGAATTACAGCATAAGTTGCTGCCTTAACAGGTTAAATGGGCAAGCCTGCGATCATTCCCAAAGGTGAGGTAATAATTAATGTTGCACGTTTGGTTGCGACAATGGAGCGGGAATATACCTTAATTGGGACACCCATCATCAGATGGCAGGCCGAGCGAGAGAGCTGGATTCTTCGATGATAAGCTTACCCCTCTCGTCTAACCATGGAGACGACTGCCACAGTGGTTCAAAAGCCATTTTGAAGTCTATCAGAAGTATCCAAACAAATCTTGGTAGCTCTTCTCCATATGAGCATTAAATTTGAGCCATAATTCAATAAATCAATAAGGTCAAAATTACTTGTTATGGTTTTTGCGAGGTAGAAGACTGTTAAGGTGGATTTGAGTATTTCTCTCAATACTTGATAAGGCATTTTGACCACCGTGTTGAGACGGGTGAGACGAGAGGAGAGGAGACGACCTTATCCAAGAATCCAGCTAGTGTCAACCAAAGCAGTCAAGCAAGCAAGCCATGAACACACCATCTCCCTGAATTCGGACCTTTATTTTGAGAATCACATAACTACGAGACAACTCAAAGCGGCATTTCTGTGGCTAGAACTGTACTTCTTTCTAATAGAGCAAAGGTTGCGTGAGCACAGTGCCAATATAAAGCTCAAGCTCAAACTTTAGGATTTCTAAAGGTATGCCGTGAAATCAGGTGCAAATATCATAGAGACTACCGGAGTCTGTCTTCTCAGCCCTGCTTTGATAGTGGGCTTTGAAACCGGCAACAAATAGAGCGCCAGGGATTTTCAGCGAGCGGGGATTTTTACCAACCAACAAAACCAGGTGCCGAACCCTAAACTACTCGAGCGAGATTCGGACCAAGGTTGACGCTGATCATTCAGGTCGTGATAAGATGTGCTGCGCTCTTGTGCTCTCGAAGCATTTCTCTATTGTTTGGAAATGAAAGAAGAAAAAACGCCATCTTTTACGGCCATGGCGCATTGCGCTGCGTCATTAATAAAAAAATCTGAACAACCACGATTGTTGTTCGTTCTTCGGGCAACTCCTTCAAAACCATTAACCGACAAGATCAACTAATTTCTTTGACGGTCGCCCTCTGATATCCGCATCAATTTGTTGCTACACCATAAGAACCAATCGATCTGCCTTGAAAAGAAAAATACCAAATTGGTTTCTAGAATACAGGAAAACGATTTTGTTTCCGATATTTCATTTCATTTGATATTGGGCCCTTTACTGGAAAGATCTAACTCAATAAGCTTTGATCCTTTGGCTGGACACTTAATACAATAAAACTTCCCCTTGACATGAGGGGTTTGAAATAGTTTTTGAGGATTTTCTTTTGTTGGGGATCATTCAAATAGGACGACAGTCTCTTCTCCAACAAAAAAACAGGATCGTTGCAAAAAGAGTCATGTCAGGAACCAATCTGAATGTGGTCGCAATGAAAGGCAATAATCATGACCGTACGAAGCTGGCACTTTTTGATGGGACTCTGAAATGTTTGATTTAAACTGTATGGTGAAGGTCAGCTAATTTTCCCGTTTAAGCGGCATGTTTGTTTGCAGTTCGAACTAATCAGTTCAATGAAGTGTAACAAGGATCAGTCCATTAATAGTATTTTAAGCTGGACCTAAACCACATATGCAGCAACAACTGTTTTTTTCATTGCGAGTTGCATTGTGCGTTTAGCCACAAGCTTGTTTCTAGATCAAACTGGTTTGCAGAAATATTGATTCTAGTTTTAACAACCGGACCCGAAAAATTGGTCAAAGGATCTGAAACTTGATATGTTGGCCAAGCAGAACAAGAGTGTAATTAACTGTTAGATTTGATTGGCAGTAGAGCTTTTGTCATTGGTTGACAAGTTTGGCTCTTGCCCGACGTCAACGATTGTTCCATATTTCACACGGAGGATGATCGACAGATCAAGGGTTGGTTGAGTCAGCGTTTATGTACGAGTAATCTTGAAAGTGCATGGCAAACCTAAAATTGCCAAAGCAATGGCCTTGACACGACCTCTAAATACAGGTAAAGAGTTTAACCTTCTCTGTGAGGTTGGAGCGTTGTCGAAAAAATTGAGCATATTTTCTTCAAGTAACACAAATTGTTTTGACGCAGGTCAAACCTTTTGATCTCTTCCAACTGTGACACGGAAGGCTTTGTATTTGGGAATATGAAAAAATTGCAAAATTTCGTCTCTAGTAATGAATTAATGAGGTGTCTATCGATGTATGGATGCGAGAAGTATCAAGGACCTTGTGAATCAGGATAACTCAAAGTGGGAGTTAGAGTTTTACTCAAAATTGAGAATCTTGTATTGTGCCTCGCTTTGATTACGATCATCAATATCATGTTGAAAAAAACTTTATAGTAAAAGGTTAAGGATAATATGGCAATCACGTAATTTTTACAACTGCAGGTATCAGTCGAGTGTTTTTTAAGCTTGCCTTTTAATCAGATGCTAGCCACGTGCTTCACTATTCATTTTGGTTGGTTCTTCGGACTTGGACTACGAAGAAATTAGTCCGTGAGTGGCGGAAGTTGCTTGAACGGATTCAGTCTAGATAATTGCCGTGCAATCATTATTGAGATTAATTCACATGCTATGTTAAAAATACGCCTAATGACTGAGGAGAATTAGATTATCTAGAAAAGCTTCAAGGCTCATCATTGCTTTTTGTGCTTCAGAAACCAACACTATTATTTATCTTTCACGCTATATTTCCAAGACTCATTTAAAACTTCAGGCTCTTTTTGGATGAATATTCACTCTTTCAGCCGCTAGATTCTGGATAAATAGTTTATAAGTATTACTTACAAAAAGTTTTTTTTCGGGCATCGATAATACATAATTATCATGGCCAATTTTTAAACCTAACTTTCTTTTACTTGATAACGATCAGTAACTGCAACGACCTTTTCAATCTTATTCTCCAATACACGCAAATAGATTGGAAGAAAATACTTTTCTGTCCCTCAAAGTCGTGATTTACATTTCAGTTCAAACTAATTCGACGCCTCATAACTTTATTATCAGCCACCGATAAATGAAATGATTAAATATATGAAATTAGACTTCTTAGAATGCTTTCTTCAATATCAATTTTAGCAAGCCTAGAATTCATTTCAACTCACAGTACTTTGGCAAAATATTTGAGGCATTAGGCTCAATCACCTCCATTTCCTCAGTACAATCACTGACCAAAGTGTCATGGCGTCAAATTTAAATGGATCGACAACCAACCGGAAGCGTTAGCGTGAAAATGTCTTGGATTGCATTTTTGACAGAGTGCGGTTACAACAGCACTTTTATGCCAATTTCCAAGATGGTATAATTGACGGCTATCATAATGCTATGATCTTGCCAACCAATCGTTAACTTCTCGAACCCCCCTCTTGATTGTTTTTTGTGTGACAGATATTTGACGATTTGAGGAAACGTCTGATGAGAAAAAACTGCCATGGACTTCCTTAAAAATTGAAAGCCATTATTAGCACTCGAGTCAAATAATAATGAAACTCTATCCATCACGGAAATAACGGATGTTGAACATGCAATGAAAAAAAGGCGAGAGCGTGCTCTTGTTAGTACATACAATGGCTTATGAATGAGCATTCTTGCCACACCTTAGTGCAGAAATGGATCATTTATGAAGTCAACCGAGAAACGAATCTCTTTTCAAGGGCAGGCGGTTGACAACAAGGGGATCTGAAATGTCGGTATCTGATCTTTACCCACATAACTTTGAGTCAAAAACGTGCTTCCTTGTCGCACAATGCACATGTCAAGTCAGGAAATCTAACCTCGAGGAAAAATTCTGCATCCTACTTCCTCTCGTTTTAATTCGCGTTCGCGAACATGCCTTGAGAAATTTATTACGACGCTTGCAAAAAAACACCTTTTAGTTTTTAAACCTTTACAGCATTCAAATGCATGAAAGGCATGGGTGTGTGGCACACGACTACGCGCAATTTATGTTATTCTTGCTGCCAAAAAGAAACATAAAGAGTCTTAAATAGTTATTATTCGACATCCATGGGCTTAAGCAACGAGAAATCACGAAAATCAGGCTGGTCGAGACAGTCTTTGAGCCCAACTCTAAAGGAACTTTTTTTCTTCGACATGTATGTAGATTTTGACTTCATTTCTACAACATCACTTTTTGATCGTTCTGAATGGAAAACTGCGATGCCTAAAAGTTGCCTGTTAGCTAAATCAAAAAAACGGAGACAGACGATTTTTCAAATGTCCAATTCGTACAAGATTCTTAAATGAAAGATTTGCTGGTGTATGAAAAATTGGCAGAAATAATAGTTATTTGTTTAATAGCGGGGGCATTCTTAGCTTGAAGTTTATAAAAGCGAGGCTTAAAGGAAGTCCATACTGTCAATACACCTTGAACACGTTCAACATTTTATGCGGTTGAGTTTTAAGATAAGAGCGAGGAATTGCTTGCCTCAGCTTCTCTTCACACGAGAGGGGAAAAATGGTGAACGCGTTATAGGTGTTGACCATATCGTTTTTTTGAAAGCCCAACTTGAATAAGCTACATGTAAAGAGAGACCCGGTTATTGAATATGCAGTTTTCTTTAAAAGTCCTTTCTAAAAGACTTGAGTCTGGCACATTCCTCCAAAATCGAGTAAAAGACTCGATTGCAAGCAAACTTGAGTCTGGACTTGCCCCAGCATAAGGCTAGTCAAGTAAACTCGTTCATAGACAACTGATGTTATTCCATGGAGTCAAATCAAAGACAACATGCCCAGCCAAACCGCACTGTGCATGCATTGGATTTTGACATTTTTTCCATTTTACATGCTTGTCTAGGCAATAAGCATTGTGGTATTGAGCCAATTTGATCGTGCGTTCAATTAACTTTCAATTAACATTCAAAGTTTTCTAAGCGATGGATTTTGAAAACAACTTAACTCTATTATGCGTGAAATTAACAAAAAACATTTTTGCTTGTAACGCAAACATATCACTCGGATAAGCTTTTACATTAATAATGTCAATGTTAAGAACCAAAAAAAGTTTTCAAACTTTTCCCCATATGAGGTTTGCAACTCAAACAATGAAAAGTTGGTGGTCCATTTTAAAAACGTACATGAAAAAAGCAAGATAGATGTTTGCAAAAGAATGAATTAAGCTTACTTTGTTGTGATTTAAAAACAAAAAAATGCTTTTTGAGCCATCTATTCAATTGAAATGATATTGAAGCACGTTTTGTTTGGTTTGTTCAAACATTTGTGGCTAATATGCAACAAGAAAAAAATGACTTTTTTATTGCTTGTCATCCTTATTCTTCTACTTCATCTCGTGGAAATGATGCATGCCTTCCCTTGTTGAGATCCTCAAAAATGATGAGGCAAGGACAAATATGCGTTCCCAAAATTTGGAATTGTCTTATGGTCCAGTTACACAACACAGATTTTCACACAATGTGTCAATAAAACTGCGACTCATAGCACAATGGGTAC
>NC_081444.1:3370226-3370389 GCF_007210705.1 Tigriopus californicus
ACGGCTATCATAATGCTATGATCTTGCCAACCAATCGTTAACTTCTCGAACCCCCCTCTTGATTGTTTTTTGTGTGACAGATATTTGACGATTTGAGGAAACGTCTGATGAGAAAAAACTGCCATGGACTTCCTTAAAAATTGAAAGCCATTATTAGCACTCG
>NC_081444.1:3370445-3377115 GCF_007210705.1 Tigriopus californicus
TTTACATTTCTAATCAGATGACCTTGCAAGTGATCGTATCATTTCCCAATGGGTCTTTCATTCAATATTTATGTTATGCACGGTAAACAAATGATTAGTATAATGAACACAGAGAGAAACTGAGGAATGAAATTTGAAAAAAAAAACCACGATGGGCACCATCATGATGAGAATGTTTCGCTTTCCAAAAAGGTCCTTTATTTTGCCCATTTCAATCTGTGCGGTCATATGTTGGCTGAAACCGATTACAATTGAAAAGCGTGTTTTGCCCTGTTCTACGAACTATACCGCCTGATGATGCACTTTTAATAACATTTTTTTCTTTTCGAATGGTATTCGAAATTCATTTGACTATAAATCATAAACCAATTGTGTCGGAAACGAAAACCCGACCAATTTTCCAGCTCATTATAATCGTGAATAAATGGACACACAAATCTCCAATAATATGATAAACTATTTAATAGCCGAGTATGGGTCGAAATATGACAACGATATATAGTCCAAAGGTCACGTCAAAAACGTAATCATATAAATATAGTAAGAGCATTAAATATGATAAAGACAATTTGGATATCTATATACAGTTAACATTATAGATGGCATTGAATAAAAAAGTTCAGTTTATAGAACAAAATAAGGACCCGCCACAGAAACAGACGGCATTTCACAGGAACGGTGATGGCCATGGGCAGCTTTAAAGTAATGAGTCAATGGGTAGGACTCGGTCCATTGAGATTCGACTGATCTGGCTTTCATGGCTTAAATTGGCGGGCGCGAAATGGACGAAAAGAGCGCCAAAAGGTGCTGGCTGGTCTGGAGGCTGGGGTCTCAAGGGTGTATATATGTATGTAGGAGGACGATCATGGGCGTGTGTGTCGGCCGAGGGCTGACTAATAACCGGCAAAGAACCTCCAGGTATGGGCGATGATTCTGTTTGTCTCTAATGATCTGATCCAACTAGAATCGGATCAGTCTTCTTGGACGAGGTCAAGGAATCCATCCATTCCATCCATCCATCGAGCTTTGTTGGCTTCGCTCAAGTCTTGCTCACAGGCGGATGTAAAAGAAGGGGCCGGGTCCGGGACTGGGCTAACCCCGAGGACAGGCATCAAAATATTTGTCAAACCGTTTTGATCGGGCAGTTTCACGTGTAGACGGCTCAGAGATGAACTGTTTGTCAAATACCAAATATTTCCGAAATTGTTAGGCAAACTTTGTGACAGTATGTTTCTCGTGTAGACGCACCATTAGCCAAGAAAAAAGGGAGATCAAAGATGTTTTGTTTATTTGTTTGTTTGAGTCAGATTGTCCACAATTTATTGAAGGAGAAGGACAATCGTTAATTATTATCAAAATTTCATTTCAAAATGCCAAGAATTGTTCAAAGTTCTATCATATAGACATTATGGAAGACATTATTGGTTTTGATTTTAAGGCACTTTGATTCCTTTGAGTCACGAACAAGAGATATATGTATTACAACGCGGGATTTTGCCATGGTAACGCAACCTTCTTTGATGAACTCTTTACATCTTCTTCAGAAAATTGGCAAGTTATTATAGTTTTCAAAATAATTAACACTTTTAATGGCTAATACAATCTCTCTTACCCTCATGATTGATGATGTTAAACTTTAAGAAGAGTAAGGAATGTGACATAATAAAAGCCTCTTTTTTACATCAAAAACGAATTGGAAAGAATGACTTTCTATGAATGAAACAAAACTGTTGAATTATGCAGAAAATAACTTCCAAACTTACATGCTTTTTTGTTATTAATTACTTATCTGCTAATTATTAAGTACACCAAAAATTCAACGACGATGCGATTCGCAACATCATTATTTTCGTCCTTTTCCTAGAGCGTGGAATGTGACAAAATACTTTTATGCATCACTATCAGACATCGACCTTGTGTCTGAACGAACGCAATCACGACAGGGAGTTTGGACCCGACACATATATCACCCATCGCATTTTCGCCCTTGAAGTTTCTTAAGTTTTCAATCGAGAACTAGGATCAGATTATGTTAAAACAAGTGAAACATTTGTGATCTCAGCTCAACAGAGTCAGTCCATGTATGCACTTTTGTCCACCTGAACGGGATATGTGCTTGTTCGAAGATTTTCTAGTAATTAGAGCCACACCTAATCTTATCAAGACTAAACAAACATGTGGTCGTGCCTTCCAGGCAAGAAATTCATTTATCTACAAGAAGAGCCAATGAACTTTTGGTAATGATGAGCACAATCAAATAAATAGAGGTGCATGAAGAATGCAAAATTCTAGACTTGAGATTGCTCAAGAATGGAAGTTTAAGAAAATGTTCTTCGGTCACGAGCTAGAAATCATATATCTTTTATTATCTAAATGTCAGAAAGGTATATAATCTAAGACAGAGCACCATGAATGACCATCACAAGGCACTGCTCAAAATGAAGTTGCGATACCAGAGGTTCATGGGAAGTCGGATTTTAGCTCCAAACATCGGCTGAATATCGTTTCTGTTGTTCCATCTTTTTCACATAAGCCACAGCCTCCTCATGGCTCATGTTCCCTTCTTTCTCACAGATTTCTGTGATGATATTGTGCACGTCTTTGGCCATCATTTTGGCATCTCCACACACATACAAATGAGCGCCCTGATCCCCAATCAGGTTCCAAACCTTCTGGGCGTTTTCACGCAAACGGTGGCTCACATAAATCTTTTGTTCCTGATCTCTGGAGAAAGCGGTATGGAGTTGGATCACGCCATCTTGCTCAAACTTGGTCAATTCATCCCGATAGATGAAATCGATGTCCTTATTGCGACAACCAAAGTACAAGTGAGTCTCCCCCACAGGTTTGCCCTGATCCTTTTGCCACGCCCGCTCTTGAATGAATCCTCGGAAAGGGGCCAAACCCGTACCAGGTCCGATCATAATGATCGGGGTTTGTGGACGATTTGGAAGCCGGAATTGGGATCGACGCACATAAATGGGAACCTTGTACTCTTCACCTTCGTTAGGGACCATGGGTTTTAGCCAGGTGGTAGCCACACCCTTATTGAGACGACCCGTTTTGGTGGAGTATTCCACGACTACACCGGTCACATGAATGGAGTCGTTATGAACTCGGGACGAGGAGGAAATCGAATAGAACCGGGGTTGGAGTCGAGGCAAGAGCTCCATAATGTGATCGATTTTGGGCTTGCATGAGGGCATGTCCTCGAGAATGTGGGTGATGTGGCGACATGATTCAACAACCCAGTTATGGTAGAGGTCTTTACCTTCGAGAGATGTGGTGGACATCAGGAGGAGACGCTCTTTTTCTGCGGTGTCGGAGCAATATTCGGCTAACTCTTTCATGATATGCGTGCGGGGCAGTGCCGTGATGTCCACATAGTACGTCAAAGCTGTTCGATAAGTTGTTGGACAAGGGAAAGGATGCTTCTTGGTGGAGTCTTCATCTAAATTGGTCATGGTGAACACGGTGTCCAAATCGACACCCATGAGCTCTCCCAAGCGATTGACCAGTTCTTCGTTATTCTTGGGATAGATGGCCACGTGGTCTCCGGCATCATAGCGGATACGAGAATCCTTGATGTCCAATTCGATATGCATACAGTAACGATCCGATTTGTCAGAGTGAGTATTTCGATTCACCCGAATAGGAGCCAAGTATGGATTCTTGACATCGAAAGGCGCTCTTTGTGTAATATAAGAGCGCAATCGAGCAGGCTCACCGGTATAAAGCTTCTCCGGATTGTAATCGCCCTCCGCCAGAACCTTCTCTTCGTATTGACGCATGTTAAAGTCTTCAGCGCTGGCTTCAATGTTGAATTTTTCGCATACTGCTTGCCAAAATCCTTCTTTCCATGTGATGAAATCATCCTCTAGATTCGAATCATCATCGCCGAGCCCTAGTTTGAATATCCGTTGTCCACCCTGCTTCTCCAATTGCTTGTCCACGAAGATACCCATAGCATTGAAATGCTCGTACGTTTTGTTGCCCAATGCAAAGACGGAGAAGTTCAGACCTAGTCAAATATGGAAATTTGAAATCAGAGACGTTTGCAGCATTCACAATAAGTTTTTTTTGATTTGAGAGAGAGATAAGACCCCCGAGTTTACCAAGACAAAACAGGGGCAATCCTTCCACGTGTTCAAACTGGCTAATTCCACCGAAAGCAAGTTACGAAACAAATAAATTACTAACACGCTAAAGACGATTTATGAAACAAAAAAGGCGTTAGAATAGTACCTTCGACATCGCCACTTCCTCCTTTGAGCCAGTCGAAAAGCTCTTGAGCATTGTCCGTGGGATCGCCTTCACCATAGGTAGCCATCATGAACACGGCTAAAGTGGGACCCTCCAGGTCTTCCTCCAACGCTTTAATGGCGGTCAAGTCCTCCATATCACACTCTTCAGGGTCAGCCACAATGCCTTTGAGGCCATAACGGGCACCTTCCTTGGCCAAACGACCGGCAAACTCCTCAGCCGTGCCCGTTTGTGACCCGTAGAAGACCACTAATCGCCGTTTCGAACTCTTCATCTTCGATAAGAAGCCCTTATCCCCGGTTTCACCCGCGGGCATTGTGGAGGGCGTGATCACATAAGACGGAATAGGCGTTTCCACTTGGGATTCACGATTGCTATACCAGTAATATCCCGCCAAGCCCAATACCAATAATAGAAAGTAGTCCAGATAACCCAGCAGCGGTTCGTCCTCGGGCTGTTCCGCCTCTGGAGGCGTGGTCTCCTCTGTCCCATTCACCTGGGTCCAACACAACAAAGAGCTAAATAGAAAGATACTCCATAATGTTATGGAGAGATCTTGGAAGCGACCCATGTTGAATTGAAAGGCTGGGACCCAAGTCAAGAGAGTGAACTGATGAAGACCTCTCGCCGAATGAAAGCGAGGATAACGAGATGGATGATGATGATGATGATGATGATGTAACGACAAGTAAGTGAAATCGGTTCGATTGATAAGATATGGTCACAGCCTTAAAGGCCTTGAGAACTGTTGCTTCCTCGATAAGGCCCCCGATGAAGTGTCGGATCGAGCAAGCAGATTAGTACTAGATACAATGTGTATGTCTTCACTCAGTTGCATGAACTGAGAATTGGGGATCCCATTGAAGCTTCGTTGAGTCCCTCGGAAGGCTCAAACTGTAGTACTCTCAAATCCAAGAATTTTTCACGAGGGAATCCAGTCAATGCAGTCAATGGCCATGCGCACTTGAACTGGTGACCAGAAATGGGGCGGAAAAACAGCCCACGAGTTCCATGCACAGATTTTATAATGTTGTTATATGCTCTGTAATTGTTTCTCTATCCTCAATGAGCAATATAACCAAAAGGAAAGGAAGAATGGGCAAAATATTGCGGTTCAAAACACCCCAGGACTAAAAAAATCAGTCGAATCACCTATTTTATGGCTGACTTCTACGTTTTCGTTATTGATTTCGGCTGAAAGTTAGAACTTAACAACAAACTATTTTGATAAAGATGGTCACCTATTTTTTCGATCCTTGCATAAAACGCACCTGTTCCCAGGAATGAAAATATAATGGCACATCTGCGTTCAACATATTTTCGCCACAAATACTCAATTTCTTATTCCGATATCTTCATGACTGTCCATGATGAGGAAACAGAAAAGTAGCTGTGACGAGTACTATTGCATCTTTTAACGAGTAATAGTTGTGTTTTTAATAGAGAACTTAATACGTCTCAAGTTTTCGAAACAATTGGAAATTTTTTTGGGCCTTGTCCAAAGTCAAAATATACAGAAAGTATGAATATGTTTAAAATGCAAATAAACCTCCAGTTATTGATAACCCACTTTGGCCAAATGCACTCTTAAATTACCAATTTATGATATAACAAATCACTAATCTGTTTTGCGTCCGATTTGGTCTAGTCGCGTGCTTTGTACCTTGAGTCTAAATATATTGGCCAGTGAAGCGCCCAAAGTCCTCGCACCCGATGACATATGAGGTTAAAGTGAACATGTTTTGCTAACGTTCACTCATACTGTCTTTGTCCGTTCTCCAGCCACTTCTCTCCTGATCTGTTCTTGTCCATAGAGACCGTCACTGAGACGCAAACGGTACATATACAGTGAAAAACCGAACTTAAATGCATGGAAATATCCTTCTCACATACGCATCCACAGGAAGCTTGTACTATTTGTACTCCGATTTTGAACATTATTGGTTTATGAAATCATAGAATTGGAACAAATTTGAAATAGTTTCTAGAAGAGAGACATTAACTTGAAGAAACCCTGTAACATTTGATCAGGTGCAATTCAAGGTTATCTGCTTTTGAGGAGCAGAAAATCAAGGGGGGGCCAAGCAAAATGATGGGTGTTACTAAATGCAGCTTTATTTGAATATTACTGATAAATCATATTTTGAGATTATTTGTTGTATGATTTTTAGTGGTAATACTACAGAGTTTAACGGATAAATTGAATAAATATTAAGAAAACTGGTGAAACGCTTGCTGTTGTTCCAAACTGGAAATTGGCAATGCCAGCATTGTGATCTTTTTCTGCGGGGAATACGAATAGATGTGAAATGATTAGGCCCAGAAAAACGAGCGCAGAGGAGGTGATAGCGAAAATTCTGCGCTCCATTGAATCGGGTAATTTATGAAGAAAAATGTAGAACGGACC
>NC_081444.1:3377151-3378271 GCF_007210705.1 Tigriopus californicus
AGCCTATTGTGGGCATTCAAAAAGTTAAACTCAAGCCGAAAGCTATTCAACAATCGAAAAAGCTCGCAAATTTTGAGCTTAGACCATGTTGGCTTCTTGAAATCCGAATTTGAATAAATTTCATGGAAGAAATTGTCATTCTTTAAACGTACGAGCTTCTTTTGTGATTGTAGGTTTTCAAATTTAAGTTTTTCCCTTCAAGTCATATTTCATATTTGAGTCATATTTTGGTATTATACTTTAAGTTTACTAAAGACAACCAGCTTAATCACACACAGAGAGCGATTAAAGAAAGTTCCCTGGAGTGGAATTTCAGTTCCTTTGCGTCGATGAAACTAAAAATAATATGCATGTGTTAGGATATCGTGAATTTCATGGAAGCGAACGTGTTTTTCATATCAGAGTAGAAACTAGAATGAACAGAGTAAAATCGGAAAGGGAAGAGAGCAGCGTACATTTACAGCTAATAGGAGTTTGGTTACCTCGATATGTATAGATATCTTACAACTATGAAAATCGGTTTTCATAAAAGATAAAGCAATCAGCAAATGTGCTTGTTGCTCCACGTAGTTTTAACATACTGACAGATAAAAATAAGTCTTTTATTGATATGAATCCATACACCTAAAAAGTCTTACTCAATAAATTGATATAATTTAAATCATTCAAATATGAATCAATTATTCAAACTTCATCTTGGGCTTGGAGTAGATTTGAAATAGGTTTAGCAACGCCATTCATGACCCAAGTATGTTCCTGTAGCATATCGAACGTTCAGTCATTTACACGTGTCTGACCTTGGCTTGATGCTTGGGGAGTCATATGCGATTACTCTCAATGACGAAACATTGTTTCATAGGCTGGATAAGAGGTAATGTCAAGATTTTTCTCGAGCCCGAAGAAGATGATTTTAGTGTAAAATCCAGCAATGATATTGTACTAAGCAAGAAAGCACCTATTCTCTGAGAGCGCCTACTCATTAGTTGAAGACAAACCGACCGACAACATACGTATTATTGAAGACGTATTATCGATAGCATGGGGGAAAAAGGATCCTTTGTTAATTTGGACACAAGAAGGGCTTGGATTTGCTGGCAGATTTGTTGTTTTCGTATGTCTT
>NC_081444.1:3378307-3382002 GCF_007210705.1 Tigriopus californicus
AAAACGAGAAACTTCTGAGTCCCATTCTCGAATATTTTATTGGACCGGATTTATATGGGACCTTGGAAAATTAAGAAAAAAGGATTCCAGGCACTCTTGTGACTTGATGCGGAACATGTTGGTATGTTATAAAGCGAGGTTGAAGATGACTTTTTTTGGAAGAGTTTTCTGCAAATGTGTTTTAGTGAGGGGCCTCCCAAGTGGTGTGAGGTGTAAATTTTCTCGATCGACTCTGCCTTGCATTACATAGCTGTCGGTAAATGTTGCAAGGTTATTGGATCTTATACATGTATTAACTGTCCATTTTGTTTGTGAGTCAATTTCTGAAGTTTTCCGTGGCTAAAACCCGGTGCTGGACGTCTTTCATCATACAGAATGAGACCCAATATACAAGTAATTTCGCTTTCTTTTGTGCAGTATTGCCTGAACTGGTCTCAATTAAGATGTTTTTAACTTAGCTGCACAATTTTCTTTGTATGAAGTAGTCATTACAATTAAAAATGGTATTATCTCTTTTTGTCATACCTCTGAACAATTCTGATGTACAGATGTGGATGCATCCACAAAACGATATAAAGTACGGCCAATAAGCCATGTAAAGTACTGTAGCTTGAAATAACCGAGGAACATGGAAAACGAAATCGATATCCCGATAATACAAGGGATAAATCCATTGTTTTGTCAGTCTGTGATTTTGGTGTCACACCAGCAATGTAAAAATGGATTTGAATGGTTAGAAATAGCTTCGAAATGAACTTTGCTTCAATATTTCACATGTTTTGACACAAGATCGTTTTGCTTGGGGTACAGGGACACTCTACTCTTGAAATCCATCCATGTCTTGCGTGCAGGGTGGGTAATTTCGAGAATCAGATAGACGTTTGAACACCAATTGAAAAAATTGGACAGATGTTGTCCAAAAGTAAATACTGGGCGTCAAAAAGTAAATACAAGGTGTTCAAACATGTATTAGCCATACGAAATAAAGTAAACAGAACGAAAACTGTAGAGCGTCACCCTTATTTTGTGCATTTTGTGGAAGTTAACTTGGACAAACATCACAGCTAACTAGCACCGTGACCCAACTGAATTTTCAACTATCGAGTGAAATTATGTTAAGTAATTTAGAAAAATGACATTTTTGTTGTAATTCTGTCACTATTATTGAGGCTCAAAAGCAGAATACTGTTGGCTGCAACAAGCCGACAGATTAAAATAAATGAAAAATGGAATATATGCAGGGTGCAGGTTGGTTGGGAATCTTGTCCATAATTCTGCCCCATAGAAAGACATTTGTTATTTGTTTTCCCTTCACTTCTTACGAGGAAATAGCGGACAGTAATATTTCAACCTTAAACAACTGTTTACTTCCTCAAATTAGGGCAAAGAGCAAAAATTCAATCATTCGATGATAATATATATGATATATAGCAAATATGTTTTGAATATCAAGTAACCTTTGTGAAGTAATGTCAACCAACGCATTGAAGTTTTAATAAATTAGGTCTGATGAGAAGCTTGTGAACATAAGCAATCCCACTTATTGAATGCTGTTTGCTAACGTGAGAACCAATAACGACATCGGGGTCTGCTTTCTGAGTGAAAGGACAAAAATTCTCTAGTTTCAAATTTAAACTGAGGCTTTTCTTTCCACTTTTGTCGAGTAATTGGCCTTATCACAATTGTTTAAACCCTCTATTCTCGCACGTTTTAAATATCTGATATATGATGTGGCTAAAGACTTTCGTCAGTCTAGTCTCTGGTAGCACTGTCTGGTAGCATTGTCAAAGAAGATTTCGTCTGACCAACCCAAAAGCTAGCTCAAATGCTAAACTAAAAAAGCGTTCGGACAATCACTCTTACCAATTTTTTTGTAGAGTATTATAGAGAGCCATGGTATGGCCATGGGTTACATTTGGGGTTTCTGTTCAGAATTTGGAAGCGATATCATGATTCAGATTTACATCCGACTTTGTACAGAAAGTGAGTTTTATAGTGACGTTCTTCACTTAGTAAATCAGTGATCAAACTATGTCTAACATGCAATGTACTTTCTTACTTCGATATAGTCCGATAACCGTTTTCAAGGTTAACAAAGCATTCCTTCATATTTGACGGACAGGTGAAGAAAATTGTCAAAGGCAATGGCATTAGACAAAACAAATTTGCATCATTTCTGAAACAAAATGCATACTTTTACAATTACCAGTCAAATATATAATCCATATTGCTTGTTTTGATCGCATCGGTCAAGTCATACATGAATTTTTAATTATATAGTGATATTATACAGGGTGAGCCTTTTGAATCAACTTTGAAGCTCCCTGACACGTGATTGGTTCGTCCAATTTTAAAATGATAATTTCCATGAAGAAAGCTATACTCCTAGTGAGTTTACATAAGATGAACCAGGGACTCTAGTGTCCTTGGATGAACATACAGTCTTAATAATTATTGACCAACCGCCTGTGATATTGATTGTTTCAGACTTGATCTTGGCAAACGTTTATCTCTTAGGGAAAAAACAAACCATGTTTGGTTGTACTGCGTTTATGAAATTGATAATCAATTCCACCAGATCTTCAGAAGGGCCTTTGTCCTTGATTTTTTGTACTAACATTTGGCCTTTTGCCATCCGCTTTTCCGGCTTGTAGAAATGATACCTTAAATAATCTCGAACAATGAGCCGATTGGTCAACATGGGGTCATTAAATTTCCAAGAAACAACTCCGACAGACATTCTTGGATTGTTATCAACCAAATTGGCAAAACCATGGCTTCTTTGGGACTGTAACTGCAGGAACTCAATCATCAAATAGTCCACTGCCAACAAGAAGTCTTAGATTAATAAACATATATTATAGTAACCCAGACGAGTGTCACGCACGTGGTAAGGTGGGGGCATTCTCGAACATTACACATAAACATGAGACCGGAAGAGGAAAATCAACTGGACAAGAGGAAAATAAAGTCAACATCGTAATCGTAAGTTTTCCAAAGTATAGCAAGTATTCAAGCTAATATCTTGTCATTTCAATAACGGGTCTGAAAAAACCTTGGAAAAAAATAACTCGTTGACCAAAATTCGAACTCAAGACCTAACAAACTAACCGCCAAAGTTCCTTTTTCAATGCTCATCGCCACCGGGATCGAGTCCTACGTTATTCAGCTTGACCTAGCGATAACGACCATACTTCTCTCTCTGGGGTTCTTTTGTTGTATAATTTGCTTCTTTGAAATATTCGGAGGTAACACGTAGGAGTTGATCCAGCAGAATCTATTGAGTCAGACTTTGACATGTTTCAGATCAAAATTTCAAGGTCTATGCAAGGTCCCTGTTGGGGCGACATTCCTGGAATTTGGATTTGCCGCCAAAACGATTACGATTTGTTTCTCGTGTAGACGCACCATTAGGTATGAGGTTTGGTTGGATAAGTTAGGTTATGGTGCGTCTACACGAGAAACATTCTGTCGCAAAGTTTGCCTAATTATTTCGGAAATGTTTGGCATTTGACAAACAGTTCATCTCTGAACCGTCTACACGTAAAACTGCCCGATCAAAACGGTTTGACAAATATTTTGATGTAGATTTCAAATCAGATGACCTTGCAAGTGATCGTATCATTTCCCAATGGGTCTTTCATTCAATATTTATGTAATGCACTGTAAACAATATGATTAGTATAATGGAAAAT
>NC_081444.1:3382053-3398585 GCF_007210705.1 Tigriopus californicus
TGAAAAAACAAATCAAAAGAGTGTTTTTGGTTTGTCAGGAAATGATACAACGTCAAATGCTTTCAACATTTGGCTCCTACGACAAGCAATTTTTATTCAAAATGACAAAGTTATAACCAAGGACACTAGAGCACTCTCAGAGTCCCTGGTACAACATGTGAAATATATCTATTATTTGACACTTGATCATGTTTGTTCATCCAAATCAATGACAAAACAGGAGTACCGGCTGTTTGCTACCGGTAATAATTAATGGAGCAAAATATTGCAATAAAAAGTGCGAATGCTTGTAAAAAAAAATAATTGCCATTTTGCCCAAAGTGGCACCAAAGGTGACATTTGGCAACTATGTAGTGTTTACCAGATCTTAAGATAAGAGCCGATCGTTATCCTTCGACTATCGATCAACCAATCTAAATTTTTAGGTATTGGATCACGTTTACTTTTGGGTCATTGACACCCACCCTGTTTTGTTTTTCGCGAATTTTCCCTCCTTTTTCCTGTTCGATCTTGCCCGAAGAAATGATCAAGTTCAGCTGGTTCAGCTTGATTTGTGATTTCCGCGGGAAAACAAACGAATGTGTCTGAAAACATCGGTGTGGTTGTCAAGCCGAATCGCCATCATAGAGAGTTATCATGGCTGATTGGACCAAGAAACTGGAGGCTTTGGCCGAGGAATCCAACCTCGAACTCAAGCTCAAAGCCCTCAAGGGGCTGAAATCCGTGCCTATCGCCCAAGTTTGTCATTTGTACAACTGGAATATGATAACCCAACCTGATTTTTGCGTTTCTTTTTGGGCCGTTTCAGATTGTGGATGAAGTGGACGAGGTTTTTCGGAAATCGGACCGCATCCTGATTCTGTGGCCGCAATTGCTGTCCGTGTTGTGTCTCCCTGCGAGCAGTGCTCAATGGGCGGAGAAGGACGAATTAATATTTCAATTAATTCAAAAGGTCTTTCAACGACTAATTGATACTAAAACCATTCCCAATGTCCGCGCTCGTCGAGTCATGGAATGTTTTTTACCTCATTTAGAGTCCTTGGGCACCACTCAGTTGGTTGACCTGGTCCGAATGGCCACCGAGGCTTTACAAATGGAACCTGAGCGTTGGTCCACGCGATGGTTCGGGGTTTTATCCCAGATTTTGGGCGTTTTCCCGGCTCGCAGTCGGGTCAACGTGGAAGATGTGGCCACAGATGCTATGAGTGGGCCCAAGTATCGATCGCATTTGGTTCACTCCATTTGCGGGTTCACTTGGCCCTCCTGTCATGTCACGGCTCTGTGCTCAATCTTCTTAGACTTGGCCTTGAGTCCGGATGAGTTTCACGCTATTCAGGATTGTCTGTGTGAGCTCATTCCGGATTTGGCTCCGGCTGAAGTCCCGGCACTAGTCCATCAGATGATGCGATTGAGTCAGGATCACGCCTCAGAAAAGCTCTTGGCCGCTTTGTCGCATTATTTTCGAATTCGACTAGAAAAGGACACGAGCCCCTTGGACTCGGAGGACCTCATTGGTGAGAGCTCAAGTCTCTTAAGATAGCACGAAGAAACCTGGCAGAGAATATGACCGTCATTTTTTTGTTTTGTTTTAGAGGGTGATCCCGAGATCGGAGCCGTGAAACAGGCAGAAGGCACCGTTTTGTATCACATCACGAGTTCGATTCGACGCGGTCATCCCATGGGCAAGGATATCATAAAGGCTTTGAGGACGGGGACACAATTGCCCGACGTGATGTTGAGTCCCTTCACAGTCTACCTAGCCCTATCGTTAACATCGATTAAAAGCATGTCCCAGCCCATCTTGGAACACCTAAAAATGACCATCTCCAAGAACATATCGTTTGGTTTGAGGAGGAATGAGGACGCTTGGTTCAGAAAAGCCACCCAAAGCACTCACTCTACATCGGTCATGTTCCATCGGCTATTGGATCAGACCTCAACCTATGGAGGCTGGGAATTGATTGAAAAGGGCTGTCTGGATCTGGCCCTTACGATCTTGGATTCAAGTCCGGGTTTGGGTAAACCTGATAAGAAGCTCAAGGCTCTGTGGGCTTTGGGAGATGATATACTATGCCGGATGATCAAGACCTTTCCACACACGGTGGAAGTGGTGATCAAGATGATTTGTAAGCGGATTCTTGGATCTAGACAAGCCTATCAGTATACGGATTGCTTGCAAAAGCTGGTCCACGGGGCTGGTTGGTCCTTGGTTGACAATCCCATGTTGGTCAACGATCTTCTCGAGCAAACCAGTAACTTGGGCTTATCTGGTGCTCGCCGGGTGTTGAACGCACTTTTGCCGTTGGTGAAATCCTCACGTGTTTTAAAGAACACCACCATTCTCATGCTGAGGAAAGCCTTGTTTGCTCGTTCAGTCGAGGTCAAACAAATCGGCCTCAACGGAGTCTTACAATTGATCAAAAGCTTCAAGATCTCGAGCTCACTTCCCGTCACTCAAATGAGTCAATCTTCCAGTGGATTGTCGCAGATCTCGGTGGATGTACATCGTGGTGGCACACCTACCAATGAAGCTCTTTGTCTGGAGCTCTTGGGAGTCCTTCGACGTGGACTCAGTCAACACGCTTCAGTTCGTTTGAGCTTGTACCAGGGATTAGGTGATGTGTTGAGTCGCAACCCTCAACTGAGTGCCAATATTCTGGAGATCTTGAGCCAGCATCCGATCATGATGGGAGTGCTGTCCCAAAATGAGAGCAATCACGGAGGTGATGATGTGGCACTTTTGGACTTGAATTCGGTGATCAAAGAAGAGCAAAATAGCTCAACGATTCAGGTCGGTATATTGTGATTGTCGTGTAAGAAAAGGTTTGGTTGAAATTTACGATTTTCTGTAGGATCCTGTGGGTTGGTATCTTCATTGCGTTCAGCAAATGATCACCAAGATTGAAGTCGTCTACGGCGAGGACACGGAAAACCTAGATGATAATGGTCTGAAGGATAAAATCACCGACTTCTTGAATGACTTGGCGGGGAAATACGCCAACTCTGATTTGACTGACTTGAATTTCGTCAAGGATGCAGATTACTCTCGACAAACCTTGGCTGGTGAAACCAACGCGAACAAGATTGAAATCTTGAAGAACGTCATTGAAGCGTTGATGGAGTTTACGATCACTCATGGGGGCGACGTCCAATCCGACAAAGCCTCTCTCCTTCTAAGACTCTTTCGACGGCACCAAGAGCTGTCCAATTTAATCAAGGTAACACACTTAGTGGAGCCTCTGCTTTTTGCCTTACGAGGTTTTCTGATCTGAATTTGGTCTTAGAACACGGCCATGAAGGCCCCGGTGAGCAAGAAGAAAATGGACAATTCCCTCCTTAAGCAAGGTGCTAGCAAAAAGGTGGTCAAACACCAAGTTGGTGGGTCTAGTAAAGCCTTTAAAAACCCAGAGCATGCCTTTTCCTTTAATGCCCTATGCATCATACTCAAGGCGTGCCTCATGTAAGTGCCCGCATTGATGTTGTCATGATTATTGTCTTTTTATTACATATCTGATCTTGTTTTCTTTGCTGTCCAGAGATCAAGTTCCTGCCCATCAAGGTGCCTTAACCTTGTTAAGAGATGATACTTACTTTGTGCGATACCTTTTGCGAGTGTTAAATGAAAAGCAATCTTCTTTGGAGCGAACTCTATCTGCTCGAGGGGAAGAGGAAAACAATCTCTCCGATGTGATCTTCAAGCATTTGAGCTCCATTGGCAAAATGTTAGTTAACAATTGCCTTTTCAACGACGAATCCGATGAAAACTTGAGCCTCTCGTCCCTAGAATGCCTTCTAAGGAATCTGCAGATCGTCACCAAATATTACGAACCCAAATTGAAGATATACTTGACACAATTGGGTAAGATATAGGAGGTTGAGATCCATGCATGGAAATTTAATCTATACATATTTTAGGGCTGCCTGGTCGATCTTCTGGAGAGATTTTGGACCAGTTGATGGACGGCGTGTTTGCACAAATCACCAGCGTTCAAGACCTTGTGGATAAGCATGACCAAGACGAAGACGCCGCCAAAGTTATCGGCCACTTATTTCAGATTGCACAAGTTCTTCTTCATCAATATCCAGCCCACATGAACTCCAATCTGGACGACGGTTTGAAGAAAGTCAGCGATTGGACGAGAAAGTACGGCGAAAGCTCGGCCACGACGGACCCCAATGTATTGAAGCCATTCTTGAACTTGCTGTTCGATGCTAATCGAGTGTTCAAGCCCAACTCGGGTCTTCACTTGGACATTGCCCGAGAGATTCATTCTAAATTAGGAGATCTGAACGAGACACTACAGGTGAGTACTTTTGGGTTTGGTAATATGAGGATATTAGTTAATAGGCTACGTTTCTAGACGGATGACGAGCGATCATTTGCTTTCATCTCCAAAGAATCTGGGGAAACCGTGCTCCAAGTTTTGATTGGTTCAGTCGAATCCGCTTTGGAATCTGCGGACATTGTGATTTCCCGGAGTAAGCAATTGATCAGTTCCGAGTCTTGGAACCCAAGAATGAATGAAGATCAAATCGCGGATTGTGAGAAGATGCTTTGCCAAATTTTGGCCCGGAGTATCAACACTTTCTTGGAGCTGTCACAAAGCGGATTGAAATTGGGAGCACTTCTTGACCAGCTGTTAAAATCTTTGATCAAACTGTACACGACTTTGGACAATTTGGCCAAGTATTTCTTCATGCGGTGCAAGGTTGACAAAGACGTCATTGTGGTATCCAAATTCGACAAGGTGGTAGAGATCTCAAAAAACGTCACCAAACACTTATACGAAGTCATAAACCACATCGAGGTAATTGAATTTTACTGAGAAGAGAAAAAAAAAACACCGATTGCCATCGTGATTCACATTAAAATAGCATGGTTATCTAGATTATGTAACTGCTATTGCGTTTTGTAGAAAAAAGCCAGAGACGTGGCCGACGATAACGCCTCGAAGAAGAAGGGCGACTCTGCCACGAGGAACGTGATCAACAAAGAGGCCCGCACTATTCCTAACCTGATCTTCAAAATCGAGCAATTCGAGAATGATTTAATCAAGATCGGCTCGCGGTGCAAAATCGACTTCAAATTGAAAGCGTCCGTCTCCCGAGATTTCCGGATGGACCAAGACAAGTTACGACAAGACGTCAATGACGATTCGGTGAGATGAAATTTCTGGGCCAAGACCTTCTTTCGTTACGATTGATCTTAAATTATACATAGACCATGAGCGACGGCGACGAATCGAGTCACCATCTAGCCGAATCCACGCGGATCCAGGAGTCGCAGCATCAAGGTTCACAAAGCACCAATTCGAGCACTCAAGCATCCATTTTGAAAGGAGGCAACATTGAGCCGCCCAACAAAAAGCTCAAAGTCAAGATGTCCTTCCGGGCCCACGATTAAGCCAGGACTATTGTAATCATTATTGTTTTCATGTTCATTTGATCCAAAGAAATCCTAGTACGGCAAAGCATGCATCTTGAGAGCGTCCATCTCCAACGGATGCAATCGACCCACAATCACGAGGGAATGCAATGGGGGACCCATGTCGATGAATTGCATCTCGTCCAGACACCGCGTCACCATCTTTTGCGTCTCGGATCCGATGCGGGCCACCGCGATGCATTGGACCTTCTCGTCCACGGGTGTGGGTAAGGACTCCAATTTGCGTCGTTTCACGGTCTCGATCAGTTGATTTGCCGCTTGTTGCGTTGTCATGAAACGAGGCGGATCATATATCTTACGACCTGGGAAAGAAGGACAAATTGGCTGATTACAATACGGAAGTGGTTGACATTCGGATGCCAGCCAACCAATAATCATTTAGTTTGTTGAAAGATCTTAGAATGCCACTCGTAAACCCAAAGTGAGCAAATCACAAAGACGTCGGAGCCAATGTAGATTTTAAATTAGCTTGGAAACATCAAGTCAAGTCCAGATCGGCGAAAATCGGGATGCTCATTAATTTACCTTTGATGAGGTTTTCTTCGCTCTGCTCCTTGACCTTGATGTCCAGGAGACACAAAGTATGTAAGCCCCGTTCCGAGTTACTGATGATCTTCTCATAGAAGCTCTCGGGTTTCCATGTGTCCGTCCAGAAGGGGATCGAGACCGTTTCGCCGAACTGATATAACTGCAAGCCACACGCGCCAATGGCATTCATGATACTGGCATTGTGCACGGTCTGCGTAGGGATCTCGAGTTCTTGGGCTCTCAACAAGAGATCCATGTGGGTGGTGGCACCAAAAGGATCACCTACCACCAAGAAGGCCACGTCTTGCTCTTTAGCCGCATTGAGAATCTGCTCGGCGCCTTGTTCCACCAAATCGCGATCGGCTAAGAGGAGCGGTTTGCCGTAGAACTTTTCCAAGGCTTCTTGACCGCAAGTCAGGATGGATGTGTAGTGCTCCAGGAAGACTTTGTCACACTTCTTGACGATGTCCAAGCCTTTGACCGTGATGTCTTGAGCATCCCCCAGACCCAATCCGATGAAATACAACATCGTGGAAGAAGACTATAAAAGATTGGATGGCGATGGGTTCACACGTGAGATCTATCGCGGAACCTCCTTTGTTTGGCTCGGAACAGCCCCATCTAGTGGAAATGATTGATGGCCTTATGAAAAAAGACTACCACAACGACCACAACACGCACAGGGTTGCGAGAACGATGAGCCCCATCCATATTGTTCTTGTGGCTAATTTTTTACGTTAGGGCTTGTTGGGAAAATCCAGAGATCATTTTCGCTCATTCTCAGTGACGTATCAGTTTAAAGGTGTTCTCCGACCAAGATGAAGCTGTTGTTGGACTGAGGCTCGGAAAAAAATCAAATCCAGTTCCAATCCGAGTTTGAGTTTGGGATTCCCGAGAACCATTTCCTGTTCCAAGCATAGAATGTAGGAGATTAACCTGCCAGAGGTGATTTATAACATCACGTGGTGCAAAGTGGGTAATTCCAATTTTTCTCATTATGCAAATGGTAAACCAGTTCGAATTATTTCATAAGATTTTGGCTTCCACTTTAATTGCTTTCTGCTCTGTTTCGATTAAGAACCCAACACATTTAGTCCGAACCTGTTGAGGACGAAAAAACGAATATATTCGTTTGCAACCTTACATCACTGCATCATTGGTACAAGATCAATGAAAAAATCTGCTTCCAAACTTGGACAAGGAGATTTGCCTTCGGCAGGCCTGAAATTCTCCTGCTCAATTGAGTCCTCAGTCCCAATCACATCAATACACTCGCTCACTCTCTCTCTCTCCTTGAGTCATCATGTTCTGGACCATCACCACCCCCACCAACACCACTAGGCTCGATCCTCGGATCCCATGAACTCGCCAGTTTCATATCCCAATCCATCCCTAATCAGTCCTCCATTGGTCGCTCTCTTCCCATCCTCCGTCCTCTATTCTCTAGGACGGTCGAGTTCTCCTCCCTCCTTTTTCTCCTCCAGTCCTCCGAGTCCTCCGAGTCCTTTTCTCTGAAAGGTTTCGACCGCCCAACCGCCGCTCTCTTGCTCCCATCTGCCCAGTCACAGACACTGGCATTTCGACCTTGAACCAAGGCCGGCCCACGCCCGGACTCCTAGCCTTAGGTTAAGAGCTTAACCGAGCGCCCACCCGGGAAAGGGCCTTTGATTAGGCCAGCTTTCTCTTGTTTCCCCCAGAAGGACCCCACCTTGAAAGACCGGGCCTGGTTCGCCCGGAGGAGGGTCGGGCTCCTTACACTCACGGTAGTGGGAGATCCATTGCTAAGCGCGGCTCAGAGCTTGTTACTCCCTGAGGGAGACCTTTGAAGGCTCTGCTCCTCTTCCTGGCCCCCCCTCCCGACCAGGAGAGCACTGCTGTGGCTGTTATTGTGATTCGGACTTGTGCTACTTCCTACGAGTCTGGCCTTTGAAGACAATTTTCGCGACGAATACGATTCCTGCCACAATTGGGCTACTATGTGAGAGTTTCTGCGGTGAACCCCCGGACAAATCTGGCCTTGGGCTCGCGGGAAGTATGAGGATCGTGGCGCGGTGCATCGGGCATCCCTGAAGATCCACGTCATGCCCGCATCACGGATTGATTGTGGGGCGGGAGTAGTGCGGGTAAGAGAGGATCCATGGGGACGACAGATACAGAACTGAAGCTTTGAGACGGGGAGAAGCCTTAGATATGCTTGACGAAATTTTGGACGAGTTCGGATTGATGACAAGGTTAGAAAAGGGAAAGGCTGATGCGGGCGGAAATATGGTCCGATGAATTGAGGTTGAATAATTTTGGTAATCCAGTTAGCATTTGTGGGATGAATTATAGACAATGAGAGGTAGGGGGTAGTTGTGGGGTGAACGTGCAAGATGATGGCACGCTTGAGATTTAAATGGAAAATGTGGAAAATTAAACGGAAAGGTACACAAGTAGCTCGAAACACAGTGAAGTTGATGGCCAACAGGTGCTAGAATGAAATAATTGCATTTCATCCCTCAAGAGCGTGTATTAGAACAATGAGTTTTTGGCCTTTCAGGATATGTTCTTCACATCTATCGGCACTTAGTTCACGAATCACCCAGTGAGGGCAGAATGGGCGGGGCACTCTCGCATTTTTTCCAATCCGGTCACGCCCTGCTGTCCTCCTCCCATAATCGCAATGTCTCCGAGCAAACCAAACGCAACATCCGGATTGTGTTTGACGCTCTCCGAGCCAATCCCAAGGTCACAGTTCATCGCCTTGAGGGACTCCTCTCGACCATTCCGAGAAGTGAAAACATCCTGCAAATCCACAACGAGGAAGGATACAACTTGTTGCAAAAATGTGTGGGCATTAACAATCTCGAAATGGCTCGGTGGTGCCTGTCTCGAAATATCGATATCAATCGGGGAGCTTGCTCACTGCCCCTACATATCGCTTGCCTAAAAGGGTCAGTATCCTGTCTTACCTTTCCTAATGATTTGCTTTGGGAGCTAACGACGGTTTGTGTCATTAGGTATGAAGACGTGGTTGAATTGCTGTTGAAACATGGGGCTCGTGTGGACGTGGAGGCCCGGATGTGTTGGCCAGGGCCTCATCAGCAGAACTGTGAAGAGCGAGGAAAGCACTCCAGGAATCGTGATCACGACCGGGAGCATCACTACCGGTCCTTTGACAAACTTCAATGTGCCATCTACTATGCAATTGATGGGGATCAGGTAAGAGTGACCACCCATGCCAAACCCATGCCAACGTCATTACCTTGAGGCCTTACAGAGGTTCGGAAATCTAGAATCTTGATCATTCAACGGTTTCAGGTGGACATTTTGGAACTCCTGGCCCAACAAGGAGAGGACCATTGGCTCCCCTGGCAACAGAAGCGCCCACTTCTGCACATAGCGTGTGAGCGCGGTGCGTGGAACTGTGTCAAGTATCTCGTATCGGAGCGCTCGGATGAGATCAATCAGTGCTATGACGAGTACTATCCGATTCATCAAGCCGCCCTCCATGATATCAAGTTCCTGGAGTTGCTCATCCAATGCGGGGCCGAGACCACGGTGAGGACTTCCACTCAACAAATGACCGCGCTTCACGTGGTCCTGCTGCAGGGCAAGAAAACGGCCGAGGACACGTTGCAGACGGCCAAGCTGCTCATGGAGCACGGTCTGCGCGACCTCATCAACGAAGCTGACTCGCTCAGTAATACCCCGCTCCATGTCCTCATTGTCAGATACGCCATGGAGGAGCGTCGGTTTGGCTACAATATCGACCATCAGCCCTGGAACAAGTGGGACATGCTTCACATCGTGCGATACCTGCTTCAAAATGGCGCCCGCCCTTCGATCAATCAGACGCACAATTCGGCTTTGGCGTGCGTGCTTCGACACATCACGGATTGGGAGTTCCGTTACGACTTGCTGCAGATGCTGTTGCAAGAGGGTGGCGACCCCAATGTGGAAGGACGCGACGGGTCGGTGCCGCTCATGGTCTGCTTGGTGCCTCTGATCAATAAAGACCCGCTGCATCATTTCACGCACACTATGAAAGTGTGCTACTTGAACTGTGTGCGCATCCTGTGTAACTTCGGTGCCAATCCCAACTGCACGTCGCGCAGCAACCTCACCCCACTGCACGTGCTCGTGTTCACGGCCAAAGAAAACATATCGCTCGCTCGGGAGGAGGAGAAAAGCCAGGGCTTCGAGTTCATCCGGAACCTGTTGACCTTGCTGCTCCAACACGGTCTCGATCCGAATGTCAGATTCAGCCAACGCTTCAACCATAGCCTGTTGTCATTGCTGGACATGGTCCAGAACGCCCGCGTCCCCTCCGATCTCAACTACGTGTACGACCTCACATTGACCCTTTTGCAGTACGGTGCTAATCCGAACGTGAACATCGATAGTAGTGCAGACGGAGACGACGACGGCTATTCGGGTTTCGGGTGCGGTCCGGATCGCCATCGCTCTATGGGAGGTCGCGGGGGTCGGCTGCGCTCCAATCATGTGCTCTCTCATTTCGTTCAGGTTCTCATGCAGAAAGACAATCTGTGCCATGACCCAAACCAGAGCTTTGCACGCATCATCACGCTCTACTATCTGACCATGGACCATCACCCCCTGTATACGTGTCTCCGATTGCTCTATGCACAAACCGGATCCAATCCCAACCCAAATATCAGTGCCTTGTGTCAAGTTATCAAGGAGAAGTGCTCCAAGCCCCGAACTCTGAAGCAAATGGCCCGCATCGTGATCTACAACAAGATCGGCCAACGGCCCGCCATCTCCGCCAGCAAACTTCCTTTGCCCGCTGTCTTGAAGGACTACGTGCTTAACTTCGACCCTTAAAACTACGATCTATCAACTATGAAAGCAAACTTATTATTCATCTAGTCCCTCTCTCACTCTTCCTTCTTCCCCTCTCCCTCTTGCCATTAATATCTTCTATATCTTTGACAACGCGTCCTCATTTTCATCCATTTACACTCCCCAAAACTACACTGACGTACAACAACTATTTACCAGGCGGGTCAAGTATTTGCCTCACCCCTCCCTCTTCTGGCAATGTTATTATTCTTTTCATTTTATTTTTATTCCCATGATCTTTTTGGTCTACTTTCTATCTTTGCATAAACATCATACATACCACTTACCAAAATCAAGCAGGTTTACAATAATCATCCCATCACTATCATCACTATCACCACTTCTCGTACAACGTCAACAACATCTCCTCCTTTAACCATTGCTACAACTACAATTTCTACAGTTTCAAGCTTGCAAATCATCATGTCACGATAAACCGACAACCTCTTAGAACGAGCAACCTAAATCGTCTACAAATCTAGTTCGACTCCTCCTCACGTCTTCATCTTCCTTCTTGTCCTTTTCCTCCTCTTCTCCGTCTTTTTTATGATCACTCCGTATGCTCTCGAAGGTTTCTGCCACCTTGCTCCATATCTTACCCGAAACGACGATAAACCACCAAACAATATTGCCTCTGTAATTGTTTTAGTCAATGCAATATTTCTATCAGCATCAACAACAACAACAGCTCCGTTATCAGCCACCATCCAAAAGGAGGAAAACACCATCATCATCACCATCATCGACGTCAATTGCAACTTCAACCACCCAAAATATTCATCTGGCCCTATTGCTTTTTCGTACCTTATCCATGAACCACAGGAATATGGATGGGGATGCTAGTCTGAAATTTACATTATTGAAGCAAGTGAACTTGCGCTTCAATTACATGTTTTAATTTGCAGTTTTATCGAACAACTGGATCAAAAACTACGTATATGCTCTCTCAAATTGCAGCTCATAAGGCACAGAATGAATGTTATAGCCATGTACTTGAAAACAATTACCAGAATAGGGCTAGCTCATTCATTTTGTGTAGAATCATGTAGTAATCTTTGAGGAGGCATGAACTTTGGCTCAGCCAATCGATTATGCTGAAAATTGCAACAATTAGTCGAAGCGACCTGGGGTATGTATGCTCCTTTGAAAAAGAACGCAAGCACCATGTTTCAGCGGTTTATTCCTTATCCCATCGATTGAACTTTGAATCTCCGGAAAATCGGATCCAAAACCGGACCTCCCTTCCAACCAACAAACCAACCAACCAAGATATGATCAAAAGAATGTACAACTGTTTGGTGCCATTGAAGTCGATTTTTGGACCGACGACGGATATTTTAGGTCAAGGAGTGTTTGGAGTATTGTTCCCATTCCTATTGCCGCCATTCCTCTTATCCTTCTTCTTATTATTGCTATGGATTGCTGATTATCTTGATTTCTTTTGTAAAATTGCATATATTACTTATATAAATGTTGAATGTGAAGGAAAATAATATAACACATATTTGTTGATAAGCTATATGTCACTGTAATTTTGTTTTCATCGAGAGGTTTCCTCATAAATTGGGTGTTCGCAATTTCTGGGGATGTAACTAGAAATGCAATTAATTACATCATGGATGATGTAATTATAGATATCATTAACCCCACAGGAGAGGGATTACAGCATTTTTTTAGAAAAATTGCGATTGTAATCTTTGAGGGGGAGATAAATCGCTCCCAAGCAATTATATGCCGATTTCTCTCACTGCGAGTAACGCGAAGGTGTTTGAGAAGATCATGAAGAGTCCAAACTTGTTGAATTTCTTGAAATCCATGATGTCCTTCCTCCTAGTCAGCATTTGTTTCCGAGCGCCCTTTGGCATGGTTACCACACTGACTGAACATATAGAGCAGGTTATTGAGGGACTGGAGAGCCATGAAACAGTCGATGTAGTTTATCTCGACTTTGCCAAGGCCTTTGACAAGGTAGATCATGGCCTTTTAGTTAACAGGCTCCATGAGATTGGGATCCAAGGCAAGGTTCTCAATTGGCTAAGAAGTTTCATTTATGATAGGAGGCAATTGATTAAGGTTGAGGGATCCCTTAGCGACATACTACATGACGTCAAGTCGGGTGTTCCTCAGGGCTCCATTTTGGGTCCTCTCCTTTTCATCATCTTTATTGCTCCGCTTTAGAAGCTTGGTAGTAGTAATGTCAGTATCTCTTCCTATGCTGATGATTAGGCTCCGACAAAATATGTTGGATTTTTGGCTCAAATATGTCATTTTCATGTTGCTTAAAACGACCCAAACATGTTGATTTTATGTTAACCCAAAACGCTTCGGTTTGTTGTTTCTGTCCCGTTTATTTTTCTTGGCATAAACACTAGGGCCGCTAGAACTTGGAGATAAATATGGTCTGTATTGACAACAAATTTGCATAAAAACTTGCAAAAGAACTTTCCATAACATAGGCAGCAACACGATCGAGGGGGAGGGGGCTATTTTTGCCTTTCATATCAAGCAACACATAGATGAAAAGGAATAATATGTTATAATATCTTCAAGCACCGGTAATTGAACCTGCTATCCCTATGCCTAAGAAGTAGATTCTTGTCATGTCCATGCTTGCTCCTGATTACCAGACCTTGAAAAAAACCATTTGCCATTTTGGCAGAACTTTTTTTGTTAGGTGGGAAAAAATGAGTAAAAATTGGAAAAAAATATGCGAGAAAGTTGAAAGAATGCATAAAAACAGCAAGTGAGAAAAATGGAACAAAAGGTTCGGAATGAACGAAAAAAGGCGATGAACTGCAAAATCGTTACTGCTATGGCCAAAAGCTCCTGTTAATTGCCTATTTCTGTTGCCAAATTCTAGGAAAACAATTGGATATATTGGGTGATCTATTGAACTTCGATATTTTATTGAGAAAAGATTAAATCTTCTTTATTTCAATGCTCGACATTAGGACACTTTTTAAGTGATTCCAATGTTATGGTACAGTATACAATTGATAATTTTCGAAAGTCTAGTGCTATTGCTTAGGGCACTTTTGCTCACTTAATGATTAAATTTGTGCCCTATTTGATCCACAACTGAATAATGTTCTTGTTCTCAGAAGTCATTTTTCTTTTTGTTACGTATCATCACAAGAAGAAAAGAAAAAAGGTCAAAAAATGAAAATGGAGAAGAATATTTTTTTGGGGCCCCAAAATCCCAAAATATGTGAAAAATATTTTTTTTATGTAAAAACATCTTTGGTCAGACTCTACTGATGATACAAAGTTGGTAGTTGGTAGGAATGGTCAGAATTCCGGTTGTCTGGTAGAGGTCTTAGACAAATCTATTTCAAAATTTATTGACGAAAATAGTTTTAAGGAACTTGAGAGGCCCGAGTCAGTTGACGTTGTCTATCTTGCTTTTGCCAAGGCCTTTGTCAAAGTAGATCATTAGATTAGTATTAGTGGCAAGGTCTCTTCTTATGCTGACAATACACGGGAAGAGACGTGGTGTAGTGGTTAATACAGTTTCCAAATATGAGAATTGTCCCCGGGGTCACCCCTCCGACCCTAGCACCCAAATTAAAAAGAAAAAAAGATACAAAGTTAGTTTCTGGTAGCAATGGCCAAGATTCCACTAGCCTTGCAAACGACCTAGAAAGAATCTACCCTTGGGTTATTGAGAGTAATATGTATAAATGTATTTCGACCGCAAATCCGTCATGATGAAATTCCGCTCAACAACCATTGGATCAACTCCTTTGAAAACTCTACTCGTAGGTAATGGAGGTAAAGATATTGAGCAGGTCTCATCTATGAAAGATCTAGGTGTAGTCCTCCAAAATAATGGAAAGTTCAATGAGCATATCCAGTTGAAGGGTGGGTAAAGCTTTTCAAATGTGTGGTTGGATATATCGTACGCTTAAGTCCAGAGCTAACATCACGATTAGACTTTTACTTTTTTTTCGAAAAATTACTGAAAAATTCATTGAAGTAGAAGGAAGTGTTTTGGGCAATACACTGCAACCACAAAGTCCTTGCCGCTTGAAAGAGCCCGTCATTTAGTCATTCAAGTACTATTTCTTGCCTTCAATAAATGTAAAGTTAAGATTGCTGACTCCAATAATGCGAGTCATTCTCTGCCACGACCACACGTTGGTCTCAGACCGTTACAAAACCTGGTGCCGTAGTTCTGTAGTTCTACCTAGAGCCACTATAATAGAAGAGTACGCGCATGAGATTTTTGGTCCCAAAACGTCGTTTCCATTGTACTGTGGTTCTTCAATTCAACTCCAAGGCGGCTTTTCCTGTGTTATGTATTTACTTCATTCTTGTAAAACGTAGCAAGAAAATGAATTGTGTGCATTTTAAAAAAAAATCTAAATCTCGCATCACTTGTACCAATTCAGGGTAAGGTTGCATCAATTGTGAATCTGAACCTTCCGAATCATCTAAATTGTTATATTTTACGGTCGTAGAGACTATAAAATAAAAAAAACATCTTGCACCCGATTTATTTTCTTGCGGAGTTCAACAATAATGAAGTAAATACATAACACAGGAAAAGCCGCCTTGGGGGCACCAAGTGGACAAAAGTGTCCAAAAGTGGGCAGAATGTGTCCAAAAGTATGTACCATTGTCCAAAAGTGGGTTGACAAGCAAAAATTTCAAAACCCTATATCATGTTATTTCTTTAACCAATCTAAACGTTAACCAGCAAATGGAATCAGTAATTAAAAAAATCTAAGCTTTCTTTAAATACCTCAATATGAAGTAACAGTAGCAACTGGCCTTTGTAGAAAATAGGCACATAAATTTACTAACGTTTTTTGATTTCCAAAATATATACTAAATTGGGTTTCTGAGAATCTCAATTAATTATCTTAATACGATAAAGCTTTGAAATCTTAAAACAAATATCATTAATGTTTTGAATATTTAAAAGCCAATGCCATATTACAATCAAGGCATTTTGTGGTTTGGTAATTTTAACTAAAATTAAGTCTTAAATTACAAAACTTAGCGCCTCTATATCAAATATTCAATGAAATGAAATGCCCACCCAGTGTAAGGCGTTTATCTTGGATAGCAAAACCATATTTACATTAATGTTGATATTTCTGTCCTTTTTCGTCTTAATTATTTTCCTAATGTTGAACCCTAACCTTTATTGGGACATTTACTCATTATGGACCTTAAGGAGTCCTTGAGCCCGTTGAATAGGCTGGAAAAAGATCGAATAATTTTTGGCTTTTTTTTGTTTTTTCGGTGCTGGCAGATATTCATCAGTTGTTCAGTCACATTTTGAATACACTTCACCCATTTGGGCTCCAATGAGACAGTGTTCAGAGAAGGTTCGAAAGGTATCTGATTCTGTACGTCTTCAAAAGCATCCATGAGCTTTTTCCCAACCCAGGATTTAGGGTCAATTCTAGTGACCACTGAGACTTAATGTGCTTTTGAGAGCCCTTTCAAGCCCTCGAGAATCCAGACTAGTTCAAACAATGAAGTCCACTTCTCTTCTTTCTCGGGCTCCTTCATTGTTTAACTTACTTTCCTCTAATATTTGTAGGGAATACGTTGGCCTTGTTGATCCGGGAGCATCTTTCAAGTCAGACTTGGACTAATTTTTAGATAGCATTCCAGATCAACCCTACATTCAAGGACTAGCTCGGTCTGCCAACTCAAATTCGTTGGTAGACCAAATATGATATAAAGATTGAAAGGTAAT
>NC_081444.1:3402100-3405124 GCF_007210705.1 Tigriopus californicus
TCGTGACGAGTATTTCCAAGATTTCGGGGAGATTCTTGGGAGTCTCTTCGGGAATCCCGGGCTTCTTGACGCGTATTTCGTATTTCTAGTCGAGAATCTAGCGATTTTCTTCGGGATTGTTGCGTCTCAAGGTTTTCTTGATGAACATCTCCAATATTTCGGGAAATTTGTCGAGAGTCTCTTCGAGATTCCCGGGCTTCGTGGTTTTCTTGATGAGTATTACTAATTCTTTGGGGAGATTCTTGTGATTCTTTTGGGTATTTCCGGACTTCACGGGCTTCTTGACGAGCATTTCGAATTTCTCGTCGAGAATCTAAAGAGTCCCTTCGAGATTTGGGTGAGTCGCGGGCCTCTTGACGAGTATCTCTGAAATTTGGGGAAGAATTCTGGGATCTCCTTTGGGATTCCTTTGCTCCACGAGCTTCTGGACGTGCCCCTTGAATTTCCCTGTCCAACAATTCTCGTCGTCCATCCTCAAAAGCGGCCAGCCGGATGTTTTGCTCGTTGTTTCGAGTTCCCAATAGATTTCGTCGAGTTTCCCGATCACTTTGGCGATCGTCTGCTGTGACTCTATTTGAATCTCGAGACTCTCGCCGGTTTTTCTGATCCTCTTGCCGTCTATTTTGCCGGGTTTCTCTCTGATCTTCCAAAGTTTTAGGCCTAGTCTCCAAAGAGTTCCGCTGATTGCCTTGCACTTCTCGCCGTGCCTCTCGATGGTCGTTTCGAGCTTCCCGTCGATCTTCCTGAGCAATTTGACGGTCATCCTCGGATTCTCGTGGATCTGTGGTGGAATCCCGCACGCTAAATCGAGTTTGATCAGTTTGGGCATCTCGGCGATGACCCACTCTACGGCTTTGTATAGCTTGAAATTCGAGCTGGTCAGCCTCAGAGTCAGGCTCAAAGTTTCGATCTTGGCGTCGACCTTGTCTCGATTCATCATCGATTCTCTTACGGTTTTCGTCGTGTCTCCCTTCGGATCGAGTATCCATGCTTTCTCGACGGACATTTTCCTGAACGTTTTGTCGTCTCGAGTCTCGTTTTTGTCTGGCATCAGCACGATCTTCATGTGAGCGACCTCGATTGACATCATTCCGCAATACCTTTTCTCGGACTAGCCGTTCCTCACGCCTCAAATCCGAGTTCACAGCCTCTTGACGTAATGAATCCTCCCAACGGGCGTGTTGGGGCACTCCTCTTCGGTTAGTTATCATTTCGGAATTGCTTCGGAACAGGTTTTCCAATTCCTTCTCAGTCCGTTCCAAGCTTTCAGATCCCACGGCTTTTGATCGAATCTTGGCGTCAAAGGTGGTGGTCATACGCCTGATAATGAGACAAAAGGTCGGAAATTTATGTGAATGGAACACAACTGGTATGTATTGAGAGGCGAATGTTGCCTGGATCTCACCTTTCACTGTCCACGATCAATGGTTTTTCGTCGAAACGAGAGCGATGCGTTGTTTCATCCTCCAAGTGACGGGTTCGACTGTGGCTGAAGGTCGGCTGGGTTTGAAGGCCAAAAGAAAGGGGAAGAAGGACAAGCATTACCTTAAAGAATGCCATGTTGACTATAGGGTGGTTGCTTGTGCTCTAAGGAGACTGGAATTTCCACGTTCCTCTTTTATAGTGTTCCACAACCCTGTTCCATTGACGTCAATTGCCCATGGTAGCGTTGCTATCTCTAGCTTGCAGACCTTTGGACGAATATTGGAAGAAGAGTTTTCGTAACCCTTGAGAAGGACCATTATTATCTTCAATTTTCAGCATATTACGTCTCTCAAAATAAAGTGTCTTGATTTTTCCGAGAAATTGGTCTTACAGGCTTCTTTCTGGTTTTATGGACATTGTACGCGAACTCGGACCGCTTCATGGTTAAGGATGCAATGATGTAAATGAAGACGAATTTCAAGGTTCGTGCAAATATTTTGCATTCTCTCAACAGGTTTTGATGAGATGTAGTAAGGACTCTTGACTGAACAGGTCGTGCATGAGAATGAGTTTTAGGATTTGAGATTCTCCACGTGTCGCATCTATAGGTGGAAATCCTAACTTTTCTCGCATTCCGACCAAGAGAAGTCATTTCGGTATGATTTGATCGTCTAGCAAATGGTTGAGCTCTTTCTTCTCGTTAATTCCAGTCTTTTATTTTGATGGCAGAACAACAATTCTTCAGTCTCCTCGCTTTTGATAAAACAAGATTATTCTACTATTATCGTTTCCTCTAACGCTATTGTACTCGAGCTTGAACCAACATATTTTCAACTATTTTTCAAATACTTATCAATCTCAATGTCCAACAAACCTGAATTAGATTTGACAATATTAATTTAAGTTTGCTAGTTGAAATATTAGATCTCAATTGGCCAATATTTTCCCACAACCTCGTAAGCCATTGCAAAAAATATCAAAACAATTTTAGAATGCCAACCAACGTTTTTCTCCTTGGCACGTCCTGCCATAAAACCGGTTTTTGTCCATCTTCTCCCGGTTAGGCTCGTCTTCATGTTCGCAGAACTTGTATTCTATGATGTCAATTTCGTGACCAAACAAAACGATGGTGTGCCAAATAATTTCGGATGCCTCAGTCGGGATGACGACGTCATACACCACACAGTTCTTACGTCATGAATATTTCACATGAGTTCGCTTCAATTGATGACGCAACGGGAAAAAGCAGACTTATTTTCCATCTTGACCCTGTTTAAAATTGATCAGCCAAATTGAAATACCATAGACTTAAATTGTGTTGTTAAGGGAACCAGAGGCTAGAGAACACGGGTGCGAGTAATTTGCAAGGGTGGGCGTTAAATCACTCTACGCTAACGGTATATCAACTATTTTGTTAACGATTCACTCTTTATTGCTCTTATTTCCAATTGACGGAAAATCAGCATTTGATTATAATAGTCCTTCAATGATCTCTTTCGTGTCCGAAGTTGAAAACATGGTCGACTTATTAGTTTTTCCTTCCATTGACATTGTTCCTGTTAAAAAAAATAGAGATGACAGTGAGTTTCTGGAGTCATA
>NC_081444.1:3405907-3420756 GCF_007210705.1 Tigriopus californicus
CACAAGAAAGTGAAAGATTACCTTAATTTTCTTTAGGTTAATATCGACATCTTCAGCAGCTATCTTTTTCTTGTCCAAGTTCAACGGACCATCATCAAAGGATGGTGTGGCTAGATATGTTGCTTGTAGGAATTTGTCATCGTCATGTTTTGCAGAGTTATCCAAATGCTTTGAGCACAAAGATCATCGCTTTGGTTCTTGGTGCTCATCTTCGTATCTTCTTTCTATCGAGAATGCATTTGGAATAGTTCAGAGTACATTCAACCCTCTCGTGCTTCTCGAGGCAATTGGCCCACACCTAACAACGATCATAATACCTTTTTATGAACAGTGCAAAGTTGGAGTTAGCAGAGCTCTCCAATAAATCAATTGCTGAAATTGTGAGACGAGAGAAACTAGGAAGTGGATCATAAAGTCATCGAGTTTTTGCTGAACTTTCTTTGTTTAACTTTGTCTTTGTTGTGGTTTTTGTTTTCACTATGTACAGGCTAAACTTGGCGATTTAGATGCTTCCACTCTCCAATTACATTTGAAGACGAGTATTAAAAGCATTTGCTCATTTAGTTATGCTCTGATTATTTTTGAATGCGCTAAAAGTGAATAGTGGCAGTTCAGAAAAATATGAACATCTTTCCTATGCTACTCCTTCGTTAACCAGTTCTAGATACAGGTTGATTCAATGAGACTCTAAATGAGACCACTGACTTTTATTCTTCAATCATAATTCATTATGAAATATGATCCCCGTGAACTGTAGCTAAGGGATTCGAGTTGCCTTTGAAAACACCCAAGTTTAAAGCACCAGCAACACTTTGGTGCAACTAAAACGTTGAGAAAACAAGAAAACGTACATGAATATTGAAAACTATTGAAAATGGCCCAGTGGGAAAAATTGGCATATAATGTTCTGGCTAAACCGGTTTTGAACTACTTCACCAATAGATGGCGCATTAATAAGAACGACATGGACAAAAATAGCCATAAGAGATAGACATCAATTTGAATTGGTTCGATGTAGAAATCTTGATCTTTGGAGCCTATTCGTTAGATGCTTTCGATTTCTCTGAGGCTTGACTTTAATCTAATGGTTATTGTAGTCACATACTTTACCTTGATGGTAATAAACCGAGGAAAAAAAGTTATATGGGACAAATATTATCTTTAAGACTTTTGATTTAAAGCTTCACAAAGAGCAATTTGAATTTGGAATGAAAAATGCTCGTTGCATTGAAACTCAAGTTATCATTACTGATAACATTACTAATTTACTGATTGATATAATCTAACGACAATAACTTTTTGCATGTTCCTACTGATGCTCAAATTTGAATTTGCCGTTGATGTGCGCCTTCAAAGCTGAGAACCGAATCAAACGTGGAGCCAAAATAAAAGTGTGTTCAGCTGATTACAGCAGGCATCCCGAATTATTGAAGTGGTCTAAAACATGACACAGTTACCTCCAAATACTTGGAAACTGACAAGTCAAAATGCTCGGATATTATCATTCACAATAGAATAAAACGACAGCATATAGTGTCGCTGGTTTGCGATGGACATGTCTTTCAGTAAGTACGGTTCTCCAGCATATTCAGTCGTAATTAGATGTAATTATCACCTTCTTGCAGGCTGGATCACCATTTATGCCTCCCCTCTCTGAGCCGTTCTAAGAGGTAACATCAGTCTTCATTTCATTCATGATCATTGAGGCGCATATTTACCAAAGTGCCTTTCAAACCACTGAACGCTGGACGAAGACGTTGATTTATTTTTTTGTTGGATGGATGGTGTCCCTCGACTCTTTTTCATTGAGTAAACTTCAAGCATTTTTAACCCCATATTTGGGGGTCAGGAACCAGTAAACGAAAAATAGCCGTCAGAACCTCTGGAGTGACACATTTTCACGCAAATACAATGAAGGACGTGGTTTATTAATATTGCATCTAGGTGTCTTTCCACAAACCAATTAGCAATTGGCGGACTGTGTTTGAAAGGTTCTGATCCTTTTTAATCAAATGCTAAAATGACCAGTTTTTACTTTTTCAGTTCTGAATTGCATTTCAAAACAAATTTTCAAAGTGCAAAAAAAACCATTTTTTTTTCATTTGGATAGGATACTTTTCCAAAAGCTAACGAAATTTAGAAACCAGATTATTGATTGGCATATCTAACAAAAGCCATAACTAGAACTTCCTGGAAGTTCTGCATTTTCTTTACTTTTAGAAATTGCTCTTAAGGAGGTCAAATCCATGTAAAAAGAACACGTCACCATTGGAAAGAGAAGATCGGGGTGAAAATGGCAATTTCCATTCCAATCGACCATCTGAATTTTGGACTAAAATAGACCGTCAATATGACAAAACTTCAAAATTCCCGTGATAGCTCATAATGTGCTATGATTGACCATTTTTTCTGTCAATCTAAGACCCCAGAATCTAAAGAGCTCTTATGTTAATGAGCTAGGCAAGCTTTCTTGCGGGTGAATTGGCGAAACCACGAAAATATTCCAAATTTGATGGTTCCAATTAGGTTCAATTGGCCATCAAGTCCCCTCTTCGAAAGCCCGTTCTGCATTGACGTCACATTGCCAACGTTTCTTGTTCTCAGAATACAATCCTGATAAATCGAGTCCCGAGCTCGCTGATAGTGACCCGAAAACGAAGCGATTTGAACTCTGGCCAAAATACCCGAAGGGGGTACCGGTCTCATCTTCAAATTACGTAATGATCGGACTTCTGAACTCGTCACTCTGAGGAGCCACTGATGTTGATAACTCTTCCTCCTGGACTAAGACAAATCGTCAAAACAAGACGGTCCTTTTTGGTACCTCTATCCAATCCATGCTCTGTACTCAGTAACTGGCGTGTCTGTTTATTCTGTGTCTTGGCGTTATGGCAATAGTCTCTGTTTCGGCCTGACGTCCAAATGCTAGGTTGCAAACCTAGACGGCCTTGGCCATTCAAAAATAAGACACCCATTAAATGAGCCAGTGGCATGAGCCTCTTAAAATACATTACCCGATAGAGAAGCTTCCATCGCCGAGGATCGAAGTATCTGAGTACTATCCGAGTAAAACCCCGGGAAATGATCTTGTCCTGAAATAAAATGAATCTGAATGACCTCTGGCCCCGTCTTCAATGAATGGATTTATGACTTACTATGCCTTGGCAGACCGTGGTAATTCTACATTTTTAATCGAACCATCAACGAACAAAGCCTATTGTGTTTGCTCGAATTATTTTCAATTTCTCGCAATCCAATAATGAAATACTTGATTGAAACCACATGGCCCATCTCATTAGACTCAAACACCAATTAAGGGTTGGATGGCTGACAGATTTCTACTCTGAATTGGCTACTTGTCTAAAGAAAGATCTGGGATTGGATGTTCTTGTTATTGAGGGAAAAATGTTCCGGAGCCGGTTCCCAAGATTGCCATAAATTGATTCAACCCAAACAGGATCGAGACTTCAACCTAAAAGTTTGCAAAGTTCAGCACGAAAAACGCACTTTGCTCAAGGACTTCTTGCTTCGTACACTCCCTTTGACGAATTTCAAGATGCAGATGACTCGAATCATCTTTAATTGGTCAGCACCTCCTTTGTTGAAGTATTGCTCACTTTCTGGCAAAAAGCTCATGCTAAAATGCCTTACGTCTGAAATTACTCAACAAGCTTCTTCTCAGATTACTAATTGGCATTTCATTTACATTTGGAACCGTGCACTTTTTGTGAATGCCAAAGAACTTGCTAGAAGTGAGTGAGGAAAAAAAACAAAATAGAGCGGGTTTGATGCCGACTCAACCCACCTCTGTGGATCCATCATGTTGTAGCTTGTATGTACGCGTATGTGTATCCTCTCTCCTTCGTCTTGGGTCAATGTCGTAACCATGTTTTGAAAGGGCCTCAAAAACAGGTTAGCGCATCTTCGCTGGGGAAAAAAGTACTCCATGGGAGTGCGAAAATTCCTAGTCAACCCTTCCTCCATTGGACGCGATGAATCTCTGGCCGAATCCAGACCCTCAATCCGCCTTCAGACCACACTAAGACTGAACCCCACACGTGCCTCTCAATTCGGAATGGTCTGTTGCTATCCCTCAGCCCCATGTCAGCCAAACCTGCATAAAGTTATGTATATGCAAAAATGAGTAAAATTACACCTTGATGCCCTCATGACTGTTCAGAAAAAGGGTGAAGTGACGATAAGTTATCTTGCGTTTGGCCCAAGATGTATGATTATATCCCCAGTTTTCCAAGGTTGTGTGTAGCTCGTTGGTGGATGGGGCTTTTACTGGCAAATTTGCTACTTTTGGCGTAGGTAAGGCAGGATGAAGAGGCTCAGGATTTGGTCGTGTTTACATGAGCAAACGCCGTGGACGCACCAATGCCGCTTTAAGGAACGACTCCGACCGATCAACCAACCAACCAACCAACCGAAAACCGACCGAGAGAACGGGGAGAAGGCGTCCGTTCAAGATGAAGATGAGCAAAATCTCTTTGTATTGAAGGGAAGAAAGAGTTTTTTTACTTCAAGCCCGTCTCTCGAGGTGTTCGCTGAAACCACTCTTTCTTTGGTTGGATATCTAAACCAGGGATGGTTGTATGAAAAGTGAGTAAATTTGGTTTACGCTTTAGAGCGGTGAAAAAATATTGCCGAGGTTTTTAAAAGAGGTTTTGAAAATGAAGAATGACAATTTGTTGGTTGATTGACAAGGTCCAGAGTGTAACGAGATATCCGTTGGTAGTTTATGCTACCCAAACGAACCGTGGAAGAGGCTCAGTGGATACTCGGAATTTCGCCGATTTTGGCACGACACGAAAGAGTTGGTAATCAAGTGATGGGTAGGTATGGTATGGTGTGCCCCGCCACCGGGTACAACCAAACACTGTCGCACAGGACTGCTACCTCTTTTTTCGTGGCCTGCCTTTGGGTATAAAACGTATAATCGAGTACTTGACCGTAAGCAGTTTTAGTGAGAAGGTCGTGAAATCCATATGTTCAGAAAAAAAGTTACTCAAGTATGTTGAAAACCTTTCTCCGTCTCCCGTGATCATCGTCGTGAATACCCCTCTACTTACACCATTATTTTCTAGAATGCGACAGTTCTCACTACTAGGCTTGACGCTTTTACTAACACTCAATGCCGCATTCGTATTAGCCCAAGATGAAGGGGACGCTGCCACAGCCCCTGAGACTCCCGCACCTCCTCCGGCCGATGCCGGAGGAGACAATGCCCCAGCCGGAGGAGATGATGCCCCAGCCGGTGGAGATGATGCTCCAGCACCTCCTCCAGGTGGTGATCCTCCAGCCACGGCCGCCGAAGGTGACGCCCCTCGATCGGGGGCTGCTCAAGGCGCTGGAAATGAACCTGAAGGGGAAGGTGGTGCTGAAGAAGGGGACGCTGAAGAAGAGTGCGAAGAGGCATGGGAATATGTGGAATTCATGAAGACAGAAGTCAAGTAAGACGATTGAATATTATTAAATGCATTTGGGTTTGATATATGTGTATGTACTTTGTTAGGGAAAACCTTGAGAGTATCCTCCAAGATACCCTCTTTCAACCGCGTCCTCTTTTGGAAGAGACCGTGACCAAGACCATGGAAGAAGTGCTGGGTATTCGAGATGCCATTTTGGGTCGCACAAAGGCCATTCGTAGCAAAGAGGACTCTGTGAAGATTTGCCCAGAACAGAACATCAAGCAAGAGGAGTTCCTCACTCAAATTCGCATGCAGATCATGAGCGTGCTTTTGAGCTTGATCGAAAAAGATGCCGCCACTCCCGAAAAGCTTCAGGATGTTGGCAAACAGCTTTTGGCCATCAGGACCAAGGTTAACGGAGAGATCACTCGAATGATCATGTTGAGAGAATCTGCGGCTACCACACGCAGTGCCCCCAAAGACGATTGCGATTGCGGAATCTTGGGTGAACTCGTAGAAGGCCTCGACAACGTGATCAACCAGGAGAAGAATCAAGACGATGCCGAAGAGCAACCCAACCAAGAAGGTAATAGCAATCCTTGTAAGTCCCTTCAAACTATTAAACCACCTTGAGCACGTGCTTTTTCTAGCGTTAGGCATTATATTTCCTAACTCTTTCACACATCGTTTCGATATTCATTCATGCTAATTTCAAACAATACAGCGAGAATTCAATTCCCAGACCAAGAAGGCGAGGATGGAGCCGATGCTCAAGCTCAAGGAGCTGCTGGTGAAGGTGGTGACAGCCCTGTCCAACAATTGACGATGCTCCTCATGACCGTGGATGCAGAGATCAGGAAATTGTACAATGAAATCCTCGGCGAATTGGACGACACCGCTCGAGATGTTCTCTCCCAAGAGCTTCAAGACCTTAAAGGCATCAGCAACAGCCTTCATGAGGCTCTCTCGCTTCTTTCTGATCTGAATCCCGAAGAAGATCAAGATGATATCGAAAAGATCCTCCGACGAGATGTCCGATCCGTCCGCAATGACGCCAAACGACTCTTGGAAGACTGTCAACAAAGATGTCCCGGAGAGTGCGACAGTTGTGGTGCCGAACGAATTGATGAGGTGGCCGACAAATTGGCCGATTACAAAGCCAATTTGGAGGATCTATCTGAAGATGAGGCCAAAGAGAGCATTCGAGGAGATCTTATGCAATACCTGTAAGTAGTTGATGGCTAGAATCAAGCAAGTCATAAATGGGCTTTATGAATGATCAATGTCACGATTCAACTCACGCAACGCAATACGCATGGGCAATTGGCATCTCCCACTTCAAAGGGTCTTCCAACTGAAACAATTAAAAGGCAAAGGGTTGCCAAAAGAATTAGCATCTAAACTTCATGGCAGAAGATAAATGGGGAGAGATCATTTAGGAATTAGGCTTGAAATTATACTCACCTTGGTGCCAAGGCCATCAGAGCTCTTGAAATCCTCTTGAGTGATGATTATGATCGTGGTCACACAAAGCCTACCCACAATGAAAATATTCAAACGCATATTTGAAACCATTAAAAAACTTTTCAGGACTCAAACCAACGCTGACATGACTGATCTCTTGCGGGAGAAGGCTGAAAACGACGAATTAGACGAATGCGGTATGGAGAAGCTCGACGTCATCAACAAAGTCAAGTAAGTTCTTTTGATTTGATGGAGACATTTTGCATTCATCTTTGAATTGTGCATGCTTCCACTCATCTGAAATGATTTCGCAACCGAGCCACCCATTACATAACGACACAAGTTTTTTCTCATCCACACCTATCTCCTCTCTTTTCAGGGGCCCATTGTGGATGATGGTGAACATCACCATCTTTGGTGATGCTAATACCATGACAGAGATGGTCAACGCTTTGGAGTAAGACGCATAACATTGATGCATGCTCTTAAATGAAGCGACTTCAACCAACGTTTTCTTTTCTCTACCCAGACAAGCTTTAAGTGAGATGCGCTCGCAATATTGCGGACCCGATAACTCAACCGCACCTGAGCCCAAATCTGATGATACCAATGAATGTGACTTGGAGGAGATCAACAAGGCCAAAGAATGGATGTAAGTCTGGCAAGAGTCTGCTGATAATTGAGGGTAAAAACTGTCAATGTTCATTTGATTTCTTACTCAGTTCGGATATTGACGAGATCATTGCCAACGACATCTTCAAAAACGAAAACGATGAAGGTCGACGAAAGGCGATGTTGGGTCTGATCGACTTGAAATCTGTCATGGACGACCGAGTACGGGAGCTTTTCCAGGACAATCTCCAATGCAAAGAGGAGGTGGAGCAGATCAAGAACATCTACGCTCAAAAGATCACGGATTGCTTGTCGGAGATGATGAACCCTCGGTACCGATTTGACCTCCTGGGTCGCGCTGAGCGTGTCCAATGTGTCAAAGATCTACGTATCCTCTTGGAGGATCGCCGAGGAGTCCTGCTAATGAGAGAGATCGAGGCCAGGATCAACCGAATTGGTAGCGGCGTTAATGTCGTGGGCGACGAAAATGAAGACCAAGCTCAAGGTCAAGGAGAAGGCCAAGAGAATGCTACCGAGGTAAAGACCACTTAACTTGTTCAGTGCATCCTCCCCCTGGAGATTATTTATCGTTCAAGTTTTTGATCATTGACCCTAAAAAAGCAGGTCTATGAAGTAAAGACCATTATCAAAGCGGCAAGGTGCACTTGTGTGGAAATGGCTTTCAGTTGGCAACTTCAAAAGACATGCTTGGCATTGGAATATTTGAAGTTTGCGCTTTATTAGAACGTTGAAATGCAATCCCTATGAGATGCATGACAAACATCAGTTTGGATATTACCTTCCAGATGTTGAGATATGTCGTTCAGTTACCGAAACATTTGATTTAGTTGATTTCTTGAAAAATGAGTGTTGACTGAGGCTGAATGGTTTCAAAGTCCTGGAGTCAATCTAATGAAAAAGTAACAAAAACTTGCGATACTTGCCGTTATTTGCTATTCCCTTTGGACAATGTACTTAAATGTACTCTTTGATGGAGATTCTTTTCCAATTTCAGGGTTAATGAAGTGACTTACTGAGAGGATCTCAAGAGCCATTACTCCCTTGAATAAATAACACACTTTTACTGCCAGATATTCCGGTACCAATCTCGTGAAGACACACAACTGCCAAAAATGATTCCAGGAAACAATGTATGGGCATTATATCCACTACTTTATGTGATGAATGAACTTCTCTTGTCCCTTCTTTCTTTTGTGTTGTCGGGCTCTTTTCGGTGTTGGTCCTTCTAGTCTCAAAATTTTCTTGCTAACTTTGGTCTTTGGGTGCTTCCGATTCAACTTTGTATCCTCCTTCCTCAAACGGGAAACTGTCAGTTGTTAATCAATCTCACATAACGAATGCAGTAAGCAGATGGACAATGTATGATTCCAGCCAAATGTGCAAAACAAATCATTTCATGGAAGTTGCTATCATATAATGAAATAGTCAATAAAACGTGTCAAATCTATTACATGTCTTGCATGAGAAAGTATGTCAAGTGTCAAAAAAGGCAAAAAAATGGGGCACATGATCTTTTGAGACTCCTTAAACCATACTGAAAATACAATCCCGAATAGTTCAACATGAAAAACTTAGAAACGCTGACCACGCCCATGGCTGGAAAGCCCATTAATATGGCTGACACTGGCCGTGTGAGCCTCAACCCTCTAAACCTGGCGCCCGTATATCTGAATCTTTTTCTAGCTAACAAAACCATAAGGAACAATTTTGATTTCAATTGCCTTATGGAAGAGCTTACTTCAAACCATAGACATTCCAAAAAATTATAATAATAAGCTCCTAAGTTCAAATCAGCAAACGTTTTATTTGATGTTAAAGAGCATCAGACCCTTAACGAGTTTGAAGGCGATAAATGCATGTTCATTAAAGGAACATGTCATAATTTTGTGATAAACAGCCCACTGATATATCTGTGTCAATTATAAGTGACCCTATTGCTTTTATCTATATTGTTTTTACCCACTAAAGCAACTAAGCCCTCATTTTGTAGTCAAACGGGTTAACTACGAAACTCTAAAACTCTCCACCACTTAATGGAAAATTGCTAAAAAGCCACCTCTATAGCTGGAAGTATAGAAATATGGCCAACATTGAAAATAGTATCACTGTAAAATGTGGATATGACCACTACTGCTGTGCCAGAATGTTATTTTCTGCAGATTAAGCAAAAACCGGTTTTTTTGACAATTTTCCATTTAGTTTTGAAGGCGGATAAAACCCAGATAAAAAAAGACAAAAATAAACCGTCGGAACAAGATTCCCAGAGGAATTGTTCGACATATTACGACATTCTTGAGAAAGCCGGAGTTTGACAAGTCAATACATTCACGATTTAACTAACTCAAACTCTCAGACAATCGAAATTTCCTTCCTTATTGTTAGAATAGCTTATAAATGTCATAAAATATGCCTTAAAACACCTAGAGAATACAGCTTGGTTGAAATTATTTTGGAACTCTCATGCATCATTGTGTCGAACAATTAGTTAATATTTCAAAACAAAATCAATGAGATCAATGATACATTTCTTACATACCCAGTTTTAATATGATCTCCAAAAAGATCTCAAATCACTAAAACTAGTACCTGTTGGGTGGATTTTCTTCAGAATTTGAGTGAACGCATTTGTGATTGTTCTAGTTGTAGAGTGAGTTTCCGAAAATATACGTTTTTAGAGTGTTTTGGGTGTATTTTGGGTCAGATTAAGCAATAGAATGAAATTCCGCTCAATGACCTTCGGGTTATCGCTTTTGAATTCTCCACTTGTAGATCTTGGGGGTAGCTATAATGAGCAAGTATAATCTAGGAAAACTTTAGGTGTAGTCCTCCAAGATTATGGAAAGTTCGATGAGCATATCCAGCTGAAGGTGGGTAAGGCTTTTCAAACATGTGGTTAGATATATCGCACGTTTAAGTCCACAGATAGTATCACGATGCTAACTCTGTACAAGTCGATTGTTCAGCCGCATATTGAATATGCCTCTCCCATTTGGGCTCCAATGAGTTCAGCAGATTTGCAAAAGGTCGAACAAGTCCAAAGATGTTTCAATAGGAGCATCACAGGATTGAGAGAGCTCTCGTATTGGGAGAGACTAAAAAAATTGGGACTGTATTTAGAGTGTTCAGAAAAGTCACAAAAAGTATCTGATACTGTACGTCTTCAAAATCATCCATGAGCTCTGTCCCAACCCAGGATTTATGGTTATTTCTAGCGACCATAGAGGCTTAATGTGCGTTTTGAGAGCCCTTTCAAGCCCTCGAGAATCCAGGCTTGTTCAAACAATGAAGTCCACAACTCTTCTTTCTCGGGCTCCTTCATTGCTTAATTTGCTTCCCTCTAATATTCGTAGGGAGTACGTAGGCCTTGTTGATCCGGTAGCATCTTTCAAGTCAGACTTGGACTATTTTTCAGATAGCATTCCAGATCAACCCTACATTCAAGGACTAGCTCGGGGGGGTCTGCCAACTCAAATTCGTTGGTAGACCAAATATGATATAAAGATTGAAAGGTAATAAATAGCCGAATAATGACCTGTCATTTTAATGGTATTGGGAATTACATTCCTTGTAGCGGTTAGAAAAGCCCATATAAAAAAGCAAAAAAAAGATATGGATTTGTCGCATTTTTTAATGTGTTAAACCATTGCCGAATAAACATTTAGCGGTGAAATTGTAGAATGTGGACAAACCTAAGGAATTAAAACGTTTGATTATCCAGGAAAAAAATGTTTAAACAAGTTAACATCTTGGTTTTCAATGCCCATCATTGGTCATTTGCAACAGATACAAAATAACTTTTGTCTTTGATGATGAAGTCAGCACCTTTCAAGTTATATTAATCGATTTTTAAGTGCTAGATATTGTCTAGAAACAAGTCAAACATTGAAAGCTACTTTATAAAACATAAACATTTTAAAAGAAAGTGATGTAGCTGAGCCCATAAATTATCCTGCTTGCTGAATCCAAAAGAAAAGCAGCAAAAACGTTGATAGTATCATTAAAATCAATGCAAAAAGCTACAAGTGCACCTCCAGTCGATTGAAATCAGCGCCTCTACAATCAGAAACTATACTACCCTATCAACCATTCAGTTGTTCCATTCGCTCTGAAAACGAGTCCCCTTGGCTAGCATGCATCGAACTTTCTAGGTCTTGCTTCCTCTATGATTAACAGTTACTTCGGGATTAAAGCAATGCAGTGTGACACGAAAGTTGTAGACCCAATTATGCTTCCAGCATTTCATTGCAAATGGAAAAAAAACTACTGTTAAATAGTGTGGGTATATTTCATAAAAATTCAGTTTGTACGGCAAAAACATACCATGTACCTCAACTTTTTAAAAACGTTAAAAAAAAAAGATTTTTTATGAAATTTACCCACACTAGGCTTGAGTATTAAGGATGGCATATTTAAAACTTATTCAATTTGGTTGCCTCTAGCCTTCACGACGCGCTCCAGACGACCTTGCACTGTCTCGCAGCTGGCACGGACCTGTTCAAGGGGGATAGCGGCCCATGCCTTGATAAGTTTGGACTTGAGAGTCACCAAATTCATATTTGGAGTGTGGCAAACCTCGCGCTCTAAAATGGACCACATCGCAAAATCAAGGGGGGTTGAGGTCAGGTGAGGACGGAGTTTCTTGACAATGTCTGGATTTTTCATTCCCGTGCAGTGGAGCCTTATTATGTGCTCGCGAATTGTAGCCATTTTTTTCGCTTTCGCAACAAATTTCGCTGTTTTTTTCGTTTGTCTACTTTTTAGATTCCAGACAGAAATAAAAAAAGAATACGCAACCTCGCTGACTAATTTGTTTTCAAAAAAATATTTTAAAAAATGGTAACAGGACTTTGCGCGGACCCTGTTTATCTAGTACTCTCCTCAATCTTTTCATCAAGTGCAAATTCCATTGTAGCGATTCTTCTGGTGATTATTTTATGAGTTTCAATCATAAGTCAAGTCGGCAAATTGCACAACTCTTTAAGTGAGACGGGTCTCATGTCGCTAGGGCTAAGTATTTTAATATTCCGCTCAATCGAACAACTGGGTTACAATTTATGCTCTTATAAGCGCAGAATATAAGAAGGGCGTTTAAAAAGACATGATTCAGGCTAGACTTTAAGCTTTTTCAAGAAAGGCAAAGCTAATGAAAAAGAACCCATGTTCGAAAAACCATCAAAACTGGGTCATAGTAGTTCTGAAAACATACCGATTGCGCCATATTATTGCTTACGCTTATTTTTGGCCCCAATAACCATGTTTTGCATGTCATCATTACCAACCATTTTCGAGCAAAGTGCCGGCCAAAATCAAAAAATAAACAACATGGCCACTTGAACATGCAAGAACTGCAACTGTGGATTGTGGCCAAACTTGACAAAAGTGAGAATGCCATCAAAATTGCCCATAGGTTTGGCATGCATTGCCACTTGGGTGACAATCCATACCGTCACCAAGATATTTTTTATGTCCAGGCTTACCTTGAACTAAAGTTGGCTCCAGGGGAATCTTGTCAAAATTGGCGTGTCCCCCAAATATCCCCAACATGCGAACCTGCGGTCATTTCTTAGGGTGAGGTAATAATTAATGTTTGCTGTGATGACTAAGCGGGAATATCCCTCCATTGGGACACCCATTATTCAGATGGCAGGCCGAGCAAGAGAGCTGCCATCTGACTTTGTAACAAACAAACAAACAAACAAACAAACAGCCCCAACATAAAGCCCCAACAAGATCACAACATCTGAGGGCATGTGGAAACCAAGGCCTGTGCCCCCATCCACAGCAAAGTGACCAAGCTGAAGGTTTCAGTTGGTGAGACCTGGGTTGCAATGAACAATGGATGAATAGAGAAGATTTTCGCCAACTTTGTCCCCAGACTCAAACCCAACTTGGTTGTCAAATTTGAGAAATATAATTGCTCTCTGAATCATTACCAAGGTTCTCAAAATTATGCTAAAAAGGGTCCTCAATATGCAAATAAAGATGCAAAATACCAGCCCAGGATGCAAATAAGGATGCAAATAAACTTCAAAGATGCTTTATGTTATTATGGCATACCAAGGTTATTTGAGCAATTTGTTGAGCTTGACACGTATTTTCTAATAACATGCTCTGATTCCAGTGGATCACTATCTGAACAGTAATCTAAGACTTAACTTCCATAACAATCACGGGTGTGACTTGTCCCCCCTAAGTAATCAAAAGTCAGTTCAAATGGACTTTCAAAGTCCGATTTTGGTACTTTAGTTGCGTGATTACCAATTTGGAGCATTGCGTTACGGAATCATCACTGCCATCCTCAACACAGTGATTCATCCAAAGAACATCACGGACTTTTTTTTTACCCTTGCCTTACATGCGTCTCGTTTTTTGATTTTATAGGAATGGATTGAGTAGGGCTCTGAATCTAGAAGAGAACAAAAGTGAGATCAGCCCACTATAGGAATTTGATTTTAATTCCTTCACAAAACAATAAGTTTAACTGGGCCCCAGATCCAAATCAAACGCATTTACATAATATTCTCTGATTCTATTTGTCATATACGGCTTTAGCTACCCTTCAGACACCCTTTAACGTACTTTTAATGTTGCAAATGCCAGTTGTTGAGCCCCTTTCTATATTTCTATTAAAAAATACCTAGTTTGAATCTGGTGTTGCTGTGATTGCAGATAAGGATGCCTGAAAAGTAACTTAAGCCTTAGAACTTACTCTTAAAGCACAAACATTTACAAAAACGTGTTTGGTTTGGATCTGGGATCCATGTAAACTCAATGCTTTAGAACAGAATTGAAGATTCAAAATTAGCTGCAATGGGGCTCGGACCTCATTGCTGCACTCTTTTAATACAGGGCACTAGGATTGAGTGCACAGAGAATGAAACTATGTAAGACCAATATTTAAATGAGTGAAACAGGCCAAGCTGAAATTTCTATGAGATGTTGTAAAATGTGACAAGCNTCTAATATGAGAGAGGTCCCTGATTCGAATCTCCTCCCCCACCTCTCTCAAGGAAATATCTAGACGCTAACCACACCCACAGACGGAGAACTAAAACTGATACGGACACACACTGCCGGTCGGAAAACTATATAAGGACGATGTGATGGCTGGCTTCTCTGGTCTGACTCATACAACTGAGTCTACTTCAGTAGAAATTTCATGGACATATATCAAGCGACTACTTTGCAATTGCAAGTTGAATGTTCCAGTTTTTGTCAAAATTGGGCACCAAACTCGCTGACGACCACTTGCCACAAATTAATTGACATATGAAGTACATTTTTGATTTCAGATACTCAGACGAATTATTTTTTAATAATGTGTGATGCCATATTAGC
>NC_081444.1:3420788-3420888 GCF_007210705.1 Tigriopus californicus
CCACAAATTAATTGACATATGAAGTACATTTTTGATTTCAGATACTCAGACGAATTATTTTTTTAATAATGTGTGATGCTATTTCAACTTGAAATAAAAC
>NC_081444.1:3420930-3422611 GCF_007210705.1 Tigriopus californicus
GTAAAGCCACGTTTTTGCAATCACGTGACTAAAGTACCAAAATCGGACTCTGAAAGTCCATTTGAAAAGTCAGTAGGGACACTTCAAGTTTGAATGGCTGGTGTCCGGGTGTTTGGGATAGGTACTGAGATCACAACACAGATGGAAAATTCAAGCCTCTCCTGGAGATCCCCAGTTTTTATACCAAAAGAAACTTGCTTGCTATTATTAGAAATCAACTTCAGCCAATGCCTGGCTGTTAATGGGGTTTTGTTTGACAAAATATGTTCATTCAACATTTTACTGTGTGTTGTACAACCATCTTTGTCCTAAGAAAGTGATGGCAGGTGGGAACCTGAATTGTCAACTGCAGACATACGTCAGGGGTGCCAATTTCTCATCAAAATAACGAAAATACAAATTTTCGGCCCAAAAAAGTCGGTCAAAAGAAGCATAAAACGCATAAAAATGTGAAAACGTAACAAAGATGCAAATAAAGGTTCAGGATGCAAAAAGATGCAATCAAGGGCTCAGGATGCAAATAAATGTGATTTAGGTAAGTTTGAGAACACTACTCATTACAAATGAGTTCTACTTCACTAAGTCCATTTAGAGACTAAAGTCTCTAGGTCCATTGAAAGCAATATGTAAAGGATATTATGGGGCTCCCGGTATATTTTTGGCTCTTTCTGACCACTAAGCCTTGGGCACTGAAATATCCTTTTAGCAACAAACTAGTAAGGAAAGACACATTTAATGAGTGGCAGATCCATTAAGGATCAGGTCAAAAGGTCGCGTTGTGGTTAGCGCAGTTTTCTAATATGAGAGAGGTCCCTGATTCGAATCTCCTCCCCCACCTCTCTCAAGGAAATATCTAGACGCTAACCACACCCACAGACGGAGAACTAAAACTGATACGGACACACACTGCCGGTCGGAAAACTATATAAGGACGATGTGATGGCTGGCTTCTCTGGTCTGACTCATACAACTGAGTCTACTTCAGTAGAAATTTCATGGACATATATCAAGCGACTACTTTGCAATTGCAAGTTGAATGTTCCAGTTTTTGTCAAAATTGGGCACCAAACTCGCTGACGACCACTTGCCACAAATTAATTGACATATGAAGTACATTTTTGATTTCAGATACTCAGACGAATTATTTTTTAATAATGTGTGATGCCATATTAGCTCAACTCAAATATAAATATTTGGCAACTTAAAAGATTGTCAGAATGCATATTTTGGAACCAATATTTTATAAATGTGCTTCATATACCTAGTTGTGCAGTTCATTCCAATTTCATGAAAGCCAATGCCATTTTAAGGAAAGACTAATGATCAAATTTGCACTAAGCTTTTAGTCAAACTTCAAATTTGAAGCCCTAACCGCTAAATAGAATCCTGCAATTTTTGAGCAAACAGTAATGTAATAATTTGTTTTATTATTTTTTTATCGTCAAGGTACCATTGGGGCATTTGTCGCCTAGTTAACACGGGCCTAAATTCTGGATCTCCAAGGGAATGATATAGCTCCCGTTCTTAGTGCTCGCTCATATGATTTCTTCTCTAATATTCCTAACTTGACCTACTACTTTTGAGCTTGATATTATGATAAGCTTCTCGACACCAAAAAGCTGAATTTCTCCAAACCTGTCCACATACCGACCATAGAAAACTTGTTTTGTCAAGACTTCAT
>NC_081444.1:3424673-3426183 GCF_007210705.1 Tigriopus californicus
CTTGACCTACTACTTTTGAGCTTGATATTATGATAAGCTTCTCGACACCAAAAAGCTGAATTTCTCCAAACCTGTCCACATACCGACCATAGAAAACTTGTTTTGTCAAGACTTCATGAAACTCGTCATCCACTTTCTAAATGAAACCTTAAGAACAAGAAATCGAAATCGGTTCTGAACTTCTAAAGTATGTGGATTGATTAATGGTGCGTCTACACGAGAAACATTCTGTCTCAAAGTTTGCCCACCAATTTCGGAAATGTTTGGTATTTGACAAACAGTTCATCTCTGAGCAGTCTACACGTGAAACTACCCGATCAAAACGGTTTGACAAATATTTTGATTTAGATTTCTCATCAGATGAACTTACAAGTGATCGTATCTTTTCCCAATGGGTCTTTCATTCAATATTTATGTTATGCACGTTAAACAAGATGATTAGTATAATGAACATAGGGAAAACTGAAGTATTAAATATGAAAAAAACACCGATGGGCACTATCATGATGAGAATGTTTCGCTTTCCAAAAAGGTCCTTTATTTTGCCAATTTCAATCTGTGCGGTCATATGTTGGCTGAAACCGATTCCTACTTGAAGGCATGTTTTGCCCCGTTCTATGAACTATACCATAAGCCACCTGATGATGCACTTTTAATAACATTTTTGCTTTTGGAAAGGTTTTCGAAATTCATTTTGGCTTTAAATCATAGACCAACTGTTTGGAAACGAAAACCTGACCAATTTTCCAACTCAATATAATCGTGAATAAATGGACAACAGTTTTCCAAGAGTATCATAAACGATTTAATAGCCGAGAACGGGTCGAAATATGACAACGATATATTGTCCAAAGGTCAAGTCAGAAACGTTAACACAAATATAGTAAGAGCATTAATCATGATAAAGACAATTTGGATATTTATATGCAGTTAACATTACAGATGGCATTGACTAAAAAGAGTTCAGTTTTTAAGAACCAATAAGGACCCGCCCACAAGAACAGACGGCATTTCACAGGGACGATGATGGTCATGGGCGGCATTTAGGTAATGAGTCAGTAGGTAGGACTCGGTCCATTGAGATTCGACTGATCTGGCTTTCATGGCTAAAATTGGCGGGCGCGAAATGGACGAAAGGGCAGCCAAAAGTGGCTGGCTGGTCTGGAGGCTGAGGTCTCAAGGGTGTATGTACGTAGAGGACCGATCATGGGCGTGTGTGTTGGCTGAGGGCTGACTAATAACCGGACAAGAACCTCCAGGTATGGGCCGATGATTCCGTTGTCTCTGATGATCTGATCCGAATTCAATCAAATCAGTCTTCTGCGGACGAGGTCAAGAAATTCATCCATTCCATGGTTGACTCGCTCAAGTCATGCTATCGGCATGGATGTAAAAGAAGGGGCCGGGTCCATGGAAGGACTGAGCCTGAGGACAGGCCCAGGGTAAGTGGGTTCACTGGGGGTCGAGGCTTCCAACTGTCTGGACAGGAGGCGATTAATCCGGATTCCGG
>NC_081444.1:3426219-3426313 GCF_007210705.1 Tigriopus californicus
ATAATCAAGAAATATTTTCTATTTGGCAAAAAATCTTTCAACATGTTCAAACCGAGAAATGTTTGTGATATGGCCAACAATGTTGGGGAAATGC
>NC_081444.1:3426349-3445059 GCF_007210705.1 Tigriopus californicus
ATGAAACATTCATTTCCTTTTTCTGCAAACAATCTTTGAACACGTTCAAACCGAGAAATGTTTGTGAAATGCTGGTGAAATGCCAAAAAAAATTTGTGAAACGGCTAATTATTTGCCGAATTATTTGTCGTGTAGACGCACCATAAACTGCAATCAAAAAATAAATGTTGAGCGATCCACGTCGCGTACATAGAAAATGATGAGTGAACGATGACATCAACCATATTTGGGGGATGGTTCTAGCGCAGTTGGTTAACGCGCGACCGAGTTAAACTCGGGTTCATGGGTTCGATCCCAGGTCCCCCCCCCCCCCATTCTAGTGGATCATCGCCTCGAATGGCGACCCCAGAACCCAGAATTCGACGAAATAAATATAAATATAGATATTGTAAATATTGTAAAAACAAAAACTGTGATCCAATGAGAAAGATCTCGCAATAAAGAGTTTTTAAATAAAGAGTTTATATTTGGGTTTAAGTTTGTTTTCTATTGTTAAGAAAGATGTGTATGCAATAATCCTTGGGTACAGTAAAGGCACATGGAACAAAGAAAGAGGTCAACGTTATAAAAACAGATCAATTACGAAACAAGTAGGATCACGAGTACAAAAAAACATTACAAACAAATCAAGTCAATCATGTGCCTCCGGTAAGCTTTTTAGAGGCATTTTTGCTTTGGAGACGATTTGGTTTAAAAAGTACTAAAATCAGAGAACTTATGGCGGCTTTTACACTTCTTGGCGTCAACAGTTTATTTTTTGACTTTGTTAAAGACTCATTGGATAAGTCTACACAAAATCTTTTTCCGATCTCAGCCTACCAAGCCTACTCTCTTTTACTTCATAATGAACTTATAGGGTGTTTCATTTCCAAAAGAACCGGCAGAATTTAGATTTGTTATACAATTAATGCGTTATCAATCAATGACAGATGGATATTTTTGAAAAGCGAAAAGCGAATACTAAATATTTCATCTACTTTAATAAATGTTAAGCAATTGCAGTAGTACTATGAAGAATTGCAAAAAGTTATTTTCTTCAAACATTACTTGTTTTTCTTTCATTATTTTTGAACTTCGAGCATAGTTTCATTGGGAAAGCCGTCGAATGTATACAATGAACACATTTTCAACATTTTTTTTCTAACAGTTCACTATTCTCTGCAATTTCAAAATAAGCGGAATAACTCATTTTTGAAGACAGTGCGTAGTTTTGTTGACAAAGGTAAAAAAGAACGAAATAAATGTAGAATTTTAATGGTTATTTGTGCGAAGTCCCTATTTCAATTATTTTGCTTTCATGAAGAATTATTGGGAATCTAAAAGAAACAGTTTGCGAGGATATAAAATAATCCGCTTTACCTCATTAATTTTGAGGTGCTGGACTTTTTCGCAGATGCAAAACAATTGACATAAACTCCATTTTTAGCTGCAGAGATTGAAATATACTGAATTCGATAATTAGTTATCACATGATCCATGGGCTCAACAGGGAAGTAAAACTTGATCCAAACTTGCAAAATAGTAATGAGCTATTACTCTTCGCAACAGAAATTGGATCGATCTCAGCTTGTGTGAGTAAGAGTTAGGAACTTGTGTGTAGGCATGGACACTTTCATTCATCAGCTATCACTTCTATGATGAACAGCCACAGTATAGTATACCCAATTAAATACAAGCTTTTTCTCCTTTTGAATAAAGTTGACTTTCGTTATGAGCTTGATAATGCCAATATATTTACAAAACGACAAGTTTTCAATACAGCGATTCCTAAAATGGGAGTCTTTTTTAATAGGCAAGTCTCCGAAGTCTCAATTTGAGAAAGGCAACTTTTACAGTTAACATTTTCTGAACCCAACCCAACAAGAGCTCGATTCTTTGATGATTGCTGGGACGCGTAAAAACATTGCACTAAAGGCGACCAAATGTTTTAATTGTATTTAATCGAAAAAGCTCCAAATATTTGAAAAATATTGATTATTGAGAGACATAACCACGTAAGATGGGCATTTTCTTTTTGACATTAACTTATGCTACTTGCACTGCACATTTGCGTTTGAGTTTGGTCCGGTAGTATTTTTTTACCTCATCTTGTGTACTTCAGTTCTTGAGATAAAGAGCAAGTTATGACTTCGTTCGAGGTTTTTTCTCCGGTATTGTAGAATATATACTCCAAGGACGAGGAAAGGGAGAGAGCCGACCATGTCCAAGAAACTAGAGTCTCTACAAGAAACCAGCTAGGAAATCAACTAACTTCTTTGCCTTCGTTTTGAAGCTCTCATGACCTACTTGGCAATGAAAAGAGGCGAGCGTTTTTCGACGGGCAGATTGTTCTTGAGCCAGTCTCATTCGTCTGGCAACCAACCATGAGCAAGTCACAACGCTTATCGCCGAGGAAAAATGTCCTGGTGATTTCGACTTGCTTGCTCCTTTCATTTGCATCCTTGTTCATATGGATTGAACCTAAGGCACCGGTTTGGGTAAAGTTTAGTTATTTGCAATTTTTATCAATATCTAGTTCTGTTTCAACAGTTGGACATGATATACATTTTTTCAGCCGATGCAATCTATGAAATGGGGTTTCAATGAGTGGAAGTTACCAAAATTTGAAATGCCCTTTTTGTTAGATGAGAACCAAGTCGTGACCCCTTCAATGGACCAATCTGATGCTCTTCTTCACGCATTGATAAGGAGAGATCACTTCATTGAACCACTGGGACGACGGCTTCCTTACTTTTTGTCAAATCCAACCAAAGACCCTTCAATGGGACAAGGTCAATCAATACGAAAGTTGTTCCAGAACAAGGTAACTCGATATCAGATGGGGTTTAAAAGTCATTCATTCACTCTAGTATGCCAATTATAATTCACTTTGTTATTTCTAGACAAATGGCTTTTTTATTGAATGCGGTGCTTTAGATGGCGAGACTCGATCGAATACATTGAGCCTGGAACGAGATCTCCAATGGACTGGTATTCTCATTGAGGGCGATCCCAAATCGATCCCAAAAATCTTATCCAAAGGACGAAAGTCGTACGTGGTGCCACATTGCTTGGCAACCAAAAATATAACTATGAAAGTCAGTTATGGCTCGTATTTCAATTTGGGTCGGATTGTGGATGAGTCGCCCGGCAAGAAAGACAAAGAGGTGGTGGACGTCATGTGCTTGCCTTTGTTTGCTATTCTCAATGCCTTGAAGGTTCCTCAAGTGGACTATTTTAGCCTTGACGTGGAAGGCAACGAGTTGGATGTGCTCAAGACTATTCCTTGGGACGAAGTTAACATACTTGTAAGTATTCAAGCCAATTCAGATAAGTTAACAACATCAAAGATTAGATTCCGATTTCATGTTCTAAAAATATGCTTTACCTTTTTTTGAACTAAACCAGAGTGTTTAAATCGATCATGGAAAAGTCTTAAGAAGTAATCAGTCATTTAACACTATGAAAGATCAAACAATCACATATGTAAAAGTTTTAGTTTGAATTGTTGTTTCACACAAATCAGAACTTATCTTTTTTAATTTGGCAAACAGTAGTACAAGATGTTCCTCATTTTCTAAAACCCAAAGCCGTGACCAGATAGCCAAAAAAATCACTGTGCTGTTTTGGTCAAAATACGCAGTGAAGTACGTTTATTTCCCCACCAAGTTCAAAAACGCGTCCTTTACAATATGACAAGCTCCTTTCATCCCATGTTGTATGTCATATTAAAGGCCAAAGGTATACGTTATACTACTAGTAAGGTTCTTCATTCAATCAAGAGAAAAATTTGCTTTTCAACAAAGATTTCCTCAAAAACCGAAGAAATAATCAACCTGTTCGAGCCAAGTCAATCTAATTAACTGCACGTTAGTTATCGTTGAAGTTTGGTTCTGGCAATCTACATACCTTAGCGAGAGCAGCTAATCAAACCACAATATCACAAATATGATATTATTGCTTGAAAAAAAAGATTGACTCTAGTTATTTACATACAATCCACGGCACTAAAATAGATATATAGATAGATTTATTTCTGGAACATTTTGATCATGATTGGATATTGTCGGCATTTAATCTTTGAGTTAGCATCTTGATATATCAAAAATTAAAAAAAAAGAAAGAAAACCATGAATAACAGAGGAAAGCAAATATAACAAATTAACACTGAAAATGTTTACTAGAAAATGAGAAACGGCTTCAGGAATGGGAGGAAAATTAATAAGTTTAGAATTGTATTTGGTGCATGGAGTGTTTTGATGAGATTGAGCGGCTGATAACCGTAATAAAAGGGAAAAATAAAAATCATTTCTTAGGATTTTTATTGGCATACATAGCAATTCTTGAGTTTGCAAGGAGCAATAGAGTACTTCTGTAAGAGACAATCTCTAATTGTTTGGGTGAATTTAATTCTGGTTAGATCGATGTCTGGAGGGTTGAAATTATTCCACTCGTTATATATCATGTCGTTTTACCTTTTTAGTTAAAAATGTTATGCCAAGCCTTTTAAAACCCATTAAATCTATAGACTTTGCCAATAACAATTCGAACAAAGCAATTAGACAAATTTGAACCTTGCATTTTGATAGTGCTGGGGACTATATTCCCTCTAGCGGTTAAAAAAGCCAGTGAAAAAAAAAGAATGAGCATGCCATTCAAACAAATATTGTATTACTGTTCACTCAAAAGAACTTATTTGCTAATGTTAAGCCCTACGGGCTTTTGTTTTAACTACTTATACTGAGCAGTAGAGCTCATTTTACTAGGAGAGTCCGATCAAACTGATCCGCTGATCTCTGAAATAGATGCCTTACGCTGCCCGAAATATGGTTTACGTTCTGCACTTCAGAGGGCGCTTTGTAAGTCAGCCATTGTGAAATAAGGGGCCGATTGGGACGATTTCTATTTATTGAATTATTTGTGTTGTTTTTGGCTCATTGCATCAAAATTTTATATATAATTAGTGACCAGGGTCACATAATGTCCGGAAAAGATATCGCTTTCCTGGCATGGCACGAGTAGTTAATCTAGCAACCTACCGTGACATCGTTTGGGCTGTGTGACGTTGCAAGTAAGGGCCCTTTTTGGCACATTAGTAGATTTCATGTCGTAACATCCATTGAGTTCTATAGTGATCTGCTTTGCTAGTCCGAGTTTAAGTGATTGGGTAAGACTAGACAGTCTACTTGGTTGAGCTGTTAGTCGTTCGTTGTTCAAGTAAGGTCGGTCTTGGTTTGAATCATTCGTGAAGCGGGTAGTTGGGCATGTTTGCTGCCTTCCACGTTTCCGTCAGGGTCGGTTTTTGTACATAACTTGTTTAATGAGAGGAAGCCAGAACTGTTGAGGAGTTCTCAAACAGATATGTGATTGCTCAGGGAATTGCTTATTTTTCCCTTTGTCCCAACAACTTTTTTTCTGCAACTTTGACCTAACTGAAGAAAAATTGGAATTTTTCTTCCTCAAAAAGAGAATATAGTTAGCCTAAAGGAGATAAGCAGTCCCAAAAATGCAACATACGAGTATGTGCTTAACTATCTTTGCACCCTGCTTAGGTTGTCTCTTTGGACTTGATAGTGGCTCATTTCATTTCTATTTTCCCTTGTTTTCCAACCAAAAGTGAAGTACTTTTGGCCTGCACAATTAAACAACTGACGCTCAAAATTCAGTATTTCATATCTTTATTTTGGCATCCTTTGATTTCATGCTTTAAAACCAATTTTAACGCCAAAAAGGTTCTGTGTTCAATCACAACCGTTTAAGGCCAAAAATGCAAAAAGTGCAAAACAGTGCAAAATGAAAGTAAAAAGGTCCAAATAAAGGTGAAAGATGCAAAAACTTAAAAATTGGTCTTTCGCGACCAATATTCTTCATGCGTAATTTACCCGTCCCTAGTATAAAGAGGAAATAACTTCAACCTAAAAGTCTAGTTTGTGGTTCATTTTTCACGGTTCTCTATCTTATACATGGGAAGAAAATCCTTGTTATTTCTTTTTGTTGTATCATTCCGGGCACTAAATTTAGGCATGGAGTGGTTTTAAGTTTGCCGACCTTCTGCAACCTTGGACGTAAGGACGTAAGACTGATCTGAAACCACCATGAGACATTTCTCCACATCTCTTTTAAATGTTATGGGTCAACTAATGCAAATTGATTTGATCTTATGAATAAAACAATAGATTGAAATCTGATGAGGGTTGGTTAAACAATATTTGTACTCTGTTTTAAACAAACGATAACTTTTGTTACTTTTCCAGTTTGAATCACATTCGCTCTGCATCCAATGGCACAGGAAATATTTGTCCTCTTGCTAACTGTATGCTTGATTGTTGGGTTATGTATATGCCTAAAAGTTGTTATAAGCGATATGATTTGAAAGTTGAGAAGAAATCAAAGAGGGTTGCAATGAGTAATAGGTTTTCCTCAGTGTGGAGGAGGGTCTGAACTATCCAAAGAAAAAAACCGGTTGCGAAAAACCCTCTCGAGTTGCTGCTCTACGTGCAAATCAATTTGAAGTCCGATCTCTAGTTATGATACATTGCTAATTATAGTGTTTTGTTTTCATGTAAGTAAAATTGTCTAAATGTGGCGGAATTTGGCGGAATAGGAATGTCAAAATGGCGGAACAACTTTTTGAAAACCTAGCAACCCTGGTCTATCCAGCCGAAGGTCGCCGATAGATCAAATTGCACAAGTCCGGAAAGCCCGTCTTTCCGCTTCCTTGTGAGGTTGGTGTGGATGAATGAGTGTATTAGTTGAGGATACTGACCAGGGCAGAAAGAGAGACTCTGAAAACCGAGCCGACCTCTTAGTAGTAGAGGTTCTCGCAGACAAGGTGATATTGGATTTGTTTTGATGCGACACGCTCTAAGATTGCTGACATGACTGGCAGTAGGGACATGGGTCTGTAGTTTTCGACCTTTGTCGTAGTTTCCTTTCTTGTATAATGGAATAACCTTGGTGTCCTTCCAACCGTTCAAGAAATTTCCATGCAAAGCCTGTCAAAACTTCCTTCAACCATTTTAATCTAAAACCTATATCCACACTTTTAAAGACCATTTCAAAGTAACAAAATATGGGAAGATACGTAAACGAGCCTTGTGGAAAACTAGACAACCAAAACTCAACACCATTGACCATATCTTTTTCAGGCTCTGTCCGTGGAATTTACTCATATTGGAGAATCTCACACCACTGGTACAAAGTCAGAACTACAATCCTTCATGGAGTCGAAAGGCTACCGAATAGTCTCCAAAGTAACCAACGGCCACCAGTTGGCGAACGATTTCATATTTGCCAAAAACGGTCTCTTTGATGATATTTCTATTGCTGATGTGATTTCTTAGACATTGCTATTAGATATTTTTATTTGTATTAACTTGTCTTCCTTACTTTCTATATTTCTCGGCACAAAACGGAAATTGGACAAGGCTCCCTTTGTGTCTTGAACGAGGCGGTCAGGAAGACTATTCAACCCATCATTTTCAGATCCTATTGTGCAAAGTTGCTAATTGGAAATCAAATTGCTAGTTGAACAATCATGGACATTATTCTTGGATTGGTTAGCGATGACGCTCGGAAATGTTTGGAATTGGTATGGAAGAGCAATGATGCCTCTTCCATTAAAAAACCTTTATATTGAGGAAAAACTGGTTGCTTGGGTAAATAAGTTTCATAAAAACTACTTTTTGACACATCTATTGAGTCCCACTCGGTAGATGCCACTGGGGGAAGTACCAAAGAACAAACTCAAAATCATCCAGAAGTCTCCGCAATTATCTGCAAAGCCCATAAAAGAGGCTGAGGAAAAACAAGGAAAGGGTTGCAAATTCGAGAACCCAAAACGATGCTTTAAAATGAAATGTTAGTGTTTAAAGATGTTTCGGAGTAAAGGATGTGACAAAATTGAGTGTCCTTTTTTACCCTTTTGTCTGCTATAGATTAATGAAATGAAAATGTTGATTATCCAAAATGTAAGGGTTATCATTTACATAGTACAAAGACAGAAAGACCCGTAGCTTCTGCCTAATTTCATAATGCAAATTCTTTTCCAAGAACCCTAAATCCACAAACTTTCCCGTATCCCCCACCACAACAGTCGCATCCCAAGATTCGACAACAGACCCTATCACGTGAACGAAGAGATCTAACCCCTACATGCTCAAATGTTGTTGCAGGACAGCTATCCACTCAACTGCAACAACAACAACAACAACGTGAAAATAACTTTGTATCAAATAGGATTTTTACGGTTAGAAGGGATGGTGCAGACTTTACTGGCACTTGTGCAATCGAAGACACTCCCAACCTAAAAGGTATTCATCACAATTTTCATTACCTCATTTCTAAAAATAACTCTTTCAAAATTACAATGCTTGACTAGTGAAATTTATTTTATCCCTCTAACAGACACCTGGCTAAGGACGGAGGTGTTAGACGTAATCACTTTAAAGGAATTTGCTCTTGACGCAGACGTTCGATTGAGGTAAAAATTGACAAACGTATCCTGAGCTAACAAAAGTCCAACTTGTGTGAAGGAAAATGCATTCAGTTTATCTGGATAAAAGTTACCATTCCCCCACCCTACTGTCTCTGTCCAGTAATGACGTCGGCCTTCTAAGACCTTACCATAATATGGCTTTTAATGTTAATACATTTATTTGTATGATATTCGGTAATATCCCCACAGGTTCAAAATACTTAGGCAATGAGGGTCAAAAAGGTATGTTCTTTGCCGATCGCAACATCAATAGATTCTATGCTCGTGAGATCCCTATAACTGTCCGTCATGGCTTGCAGGACGCATTTTTGAGTTTGAAAGCCTGCATGGCATTGACAATTATTGATGAAAATTTTCCATTTTCCAAGGCCAAGGTTGCCTCATTGCTCTTGAGTAGGAGAATTATCGATCGTAACTCGTCACAACTTCTATGGGAAACCAGAGATTTATGGATTTCCACGTTGCCTTTGACGTTTCCAATAGGGTTGATGCGAAGTTGAAGTCTGCTTATGCTCAAGCTTTTGATTCCGAGACTCTTCGTCCCATGATTGGTCCTGTTGTTGGGGACCCAATGGTCATTCACCTTAAAGAAGATGCAAAGCCATTTTCAATGCATGTCGCCCGACAAATTCCATTTGCTTATCATACCAAAACGTAGCCAAGTCTTGTAGACATGGTCAAACAGAACATTATTTGTCCTGTCTGTGATGAGGTTACTGAATGGTGCCGTCCAATAGTGGTGGTGCCTAAGGGAGATGGCGATGTCCGAAACTGCGTGGATTTGACAAGATTGAATTCTCAAGTCAAGAGGAGTATCCATCCCACTAAGACGCCATCCGAGGCGATTTCTGGTTTCACGCCGGACCAGAAATATTTTGCAAAACTCGACCTTGTCGAGGGCTATTGGCAGATGCCTCTTGCTGAAGAGTCACAACACTCAACGACTTTCCTGACCCCGTTTGGCAAGTTTAATTTTCTACGGCCGCCCATGGGATTTGTCTCCACTGGTGATTCATATTCGTATCGTGGAGATGTGGCAATGGCGGGATTAGATATCCAAAAAGTTGTGGATGATATGGCCTGTGGAGCTACGTCGTTGTCCCAACTAGTTAGCAAAGTGAGTGACATCCTAGAAAGATGTGTTATGCACGGGCTTATGGTTAATTCCAAGAAGAGCGTCCTCGTCGCACCCTCAATTGATTTTGTGGGTTACCACGTTACTCCGGGCTGCATTAAACCGGATCCAAGAAAGGTGGAAGCAATCCAGAATTTTCCTGAACACGCTACCTTGACGGATCTTTATTAGAAATTGGCGAACGGAACAGACTTGGGACTTAGTATATTTGGATTTATTCTGGAATGACTTGCACGTGGTTATTGCATCATAAAAAGTCTGGCGGGAACAAAACGCAACATAACATCAGGTAGGCACGAAACCTGTTAATAGGAGAAAAAGAATGAACGGTACACATTAATTCCAACAATCTTCACTCCTTCTCGGGATTGGTAAGTCAATTAGGCAAATTCCTTCCCAATCTAGCTTCATTTACTTCCCCCTTCCGAGAACTTCTAAAAACAAAGAACGTTTATCAATGGTTGCCAGAGCACAAGGAAGTTTTCGAAATCACCAAAAAGGCATTAATCTCACCCCCAATTCTGGACATGTATGACGCCCTGCTGGAAACCCTCCTGTTAACTGACGCCTCACGATTGGGTCTTGGGTTTGCACTAATCCAGATGGAAGGCCCAAAGATGCCCAAACTCATTCTGTGTGGATCCAGATTATAGACCCCGAACTGCTATACTCTATTGGTCTCCATGAAAGTTCGTTTTAATTCGAATTCGGTTAACATGAATTAGGTTTTTTTGTCGAACCTTCGCCACGAGGAATCAAAAAACAACACACGAAAAATCAGCTGAGTGGCGCTGCCCTTATTCCGGTTCAGGGATCCCGTACCATGAGTGATTCGGCCATAACATCCCATCCCCCAATGACACTCCGAGGTCATTCCAAACCTTCGCCGTTTTCAGACGAAGTCAACAAGCATAGCTTTGAAATTGGACTTTCATATGTGCCTTGCTTGGTGCGAATTTTTGCAACGCGGACATGGCCATCAGGTCTGGGTAACGTTTCTAGAACTCTTCCTAATGTTCAATTATTCTGGGGGAGATTACCATCAATGACGAGGACCAGGTCGTTCACATTTAAGTTGGCTCTGCTTGCAGTCCACTTTTGGCGAGATCTGATGCTTGAGAGGTACTCCTTCCTACATCTGGACCAGAATTGATCAGCAAGGGACTGAATGGACTTCCATCGACTTCTCACAAAAGTGTTGCCTGAATAATCCCCGAGCGGGTGAGGGCTGCCCCCTTTGAACAACAACAAATGGTTTGAAGTCAGAGCTTCTAGGTTTGACGGGTCTTCTGAAGGTGTTGTAAGAGGCCGATTGTTCATAACGGATTCTACTTCGCACAACAAGGTGTTTAGGCTTTCATCCGTGAGAGCATGAGGGCGGTCCTTGAGCATCGTTGACAATATTTGGCGGGCAGTGCGGATACTCCTTTCCCACACTCCGCCATGGTGTGATGCACCTGGTGGATTGACTCCATTCCACACTTTTCAGTTGCATCTTCTATCCCTCTGTCTTAAATGGCGAACATGGATTTTCTCTGTCTTGGGACAAGTCTGCCATAATTTGTTGCCTGGCCTTGGATTTCACCTTGCGACAGGTGATGCAACGACCAATTTCTCGTCTAAGTAACGAGCTTGCTCCAAGGATCCACGTCCGCTGTCGCAAAGTGGATAAGACGTACTCACGACCCAAATGCCCACACATGTGGTGGGTGGAGCAGACCATTAACTGAGAGACTCTAGAGTCTCCTGGGGGTATGACTGGGTATTTCAATTCAATGGGTACATTGGCGAGTTTCAGTCTTCCACCAGCTCGGACAAGTGAGTCTTGAATGATAGGGGAGATCTTGGAGAGGCGGCTCGAAGGCTTCACGCATCCCTTTATTTTGATATCCTCTAGGTCTTGAGGGAAGGACTCTCTTTTCACTAGGCCGAAGATCATCTTTCCGATTGAACGATCTGAAGGGTCAAACATTGTCCTTTTTAACATCTTGTTGATTGCTTTCAATACAAATCTAACCACGTTTTTCAACTTGCCAAACGTTGAGCACCGGATGGCTATTTGCTCCATGAATCGATCCCGCACTTTGGAGCACCGAACACTCACTGGCTTTCTAACTCCCTCGTCATCGTCTGAGAGGTGAGGAGTGCCTAATTGGGTTAGCCAATCGGCGCTAGTGTGCTTCAAAAAGGGAGTTCCAGAGAGCCAGTGCGATGTTGAGAGTAGGGGCTGCACTGTAATCCCCCTTGACCCGTCATTCATGGCACTGGGAACATAATACCATTGAGATTCTTGAGTAGCTTTGTGTATTAACGTCAGTCTATTTGCTACCAAGGTGTGAAATCGTTTGTCTTTGTTCGTAATATACTTCAGGATTGTTGAACTATTGGTCCAAAACGTGCTTTCGTCTAGATCATATTCGAGTTCAGCTCTGATTGTGGCGTCTTGCTTTACGGAGAGCACCGCCGCGGCAAGCTCGAGTCTTGGGATTGAGATTGATTTTATTGGGGCAACACGTGCCTTTCCGCAAACGAAAGATACTGCAACATTCCCCCGTGTGTCTTCAAGAACTGGAGCAACCATTCCCAAAGGATCAAATATGGAGCTAATTGCTGAGAGCAGGTTCCTACGTGTTGCGAAGTTCTTGAGGCGGGGGTCAGTAAAGCCAAAACAGTCCTCGGATACATTCCAAGCCACGCCCAAGGCTCTGTCAAATATTTGGGTCTGCCCAAAACTCATTTCGTTAACTGATTTTCCCTTCTCACTTGCGCTCAGTTTGGCCAGAACATCTGCATCGTTAGAGACAAATTTTGTGAGTTTTAACCCCCCACGGCGGCAGAGTTGAGTTAGCTCTCTCTGAAGATCTAAGGCACCTTTGGGCGTTGCGACTGATTTGAGCAGGTCATCAATGTAGAAGTTTCTGAGAACAGTAGTCATAGTGTCCGTGCTAAAATCATCGGCCCAGTTGCTCGTGGTTCTCCTAAGCGCAAAATTGGCACAACTTGGGGAACTGACAGCTCCAAATAGGTGTACGGTCAGACGATATTCTTGGAGCTCTAATGATGTGTCCCCGTTATCCCACCACAAAAATTTGAGGTAGTTTCTGTTCTTCTTCGGCACTTTTACCTGGTGAAAAATAGCTTCAATGTCTTCAACCAGTGCAATTCTTTCCTGGCAAAATCTTAGGAGCACTCCCAGAAGGGTATTAGCGAGGTCGGGGCCTTGAAGCAACTTGGAATTTATGGAGACCCCGCAATGTTTTGCAGAGCAGTCGAATACAACACGAAGTTTGTCTGTTTTTGGGGGTTGTATACTCCATGGTGTGGGATGTAGAACGAGGTTACGTCAGACGTTTCTGCGGTTACCCTTTCGGCATAATTCTTCGAAATCATATCGTTCATGCATTTAATGCAATCTATCTTAAATTTTGCATTTCGTTGGAACTTGTTGGCCAGGCTTTGAGCTCTCTGAACAACTTGGGTTTTGTTATTTGGCAAGTCAGGGTTGTCCTCCTTGAAAGGCAAAGGAATCTGATAATGTCCATCAATCAGTCTAATTCCACTCTCCACCTTTGCTGCCCAAGCTTGATCCTCCACTGACTTTCCTCTCTGAATCCCACCAACCACGTCTAGGAAGTCGTGCTCAAACACTTGTATCAACAAGTCTCGGATTTCTACAGATTCAACTTTGATCCGGTTTACATTTGACGACTCTTTGACTCCCCCAATGGGGCCGTGAACGCTCCATCCCAATTTAGTTTTTACAGCATAAGGTTCGTCATCATGAGCCGACACTACCTCCAGAGGTCGCAGGACGCCAGGGGCATTCATACCAATTAAGATGCCTACCTCTGCTTTAGAGTAATGATTAGGAATGTCTTTCAAATGAGGCCACCTCTGAACCAAGTCCTTAGACGGAATATCTTCCCGTGTGACTGGGAGGTTCTTGTGTGTGTATGTGGGCGGGAGGCTGATCACGTATTCCTCATTGAGGTCTGAAACCTCCAGACCCTCTATAATACTTGTTGGCCAAGGACTATTTCTTCGCTCCATAGTAGTCAGTGAAATATTGACTGGGCGACCAACCACACCGAGCAAGTCAAGGAGGTCTTGTCGAATGAAGGTGTCCGTGCTATACAGATCCTGGGCTGCGTACGTTACAATGTCTTTCTGGCTACACATTAGCCTGATTCGGACGGGCAGAAGGGCTACTGATATAAAGGGGGCTGCATTCGTCTTTTTAGCTACCTTTGCTCCTCGAACGTTGACATGCTGACGATCTTGATCCCCATTTGTGGCAAAGAGCGGCGGGAAGTAGCATTCGTCTCTGACTCTACCAAAATTGCGTAACTCGTCCCAATGTAGGATAGTCGGGTGGCTTCTGTTACATTTCTGGCACTTTTTGCGTTGTTGGCAGATTCTAGCAAAGTGACCCTGTTGCAAGTATCCAAAGCATCTACCCTCCAACTTGTGCTTACGATTTTCTAATTCCATAGTCATGGCGACGCTGCATTCGCTCATATCGTGCATTTTATTACAAAACAAGCAACGCTCTTTGTTGGAGACAGGGGTTTCAGCGACGACGTTACTGGCCAAGGTGAATTTTTTCCTTTGTGTTACGCTATCTGGATTGGCACACCTTAGGCCAAAGATGGGGTGATTCCATTCATTTGAGATACGTCTGATCACAGCAACAAAGTTGCTGAATGTAGCCTCTCTATCTTCACCTTCTTCGATACACAAGGCCCTTTTTCTCCACGCGTTCTGACAAGTAGTAGGGAGCTCGATCATGAGCCCGGCCAGGGCATCTGGGTCGCTTAGCGAGGAGAGTGTTCCAAGATCGCTCAAAGCGTTCTGACATCTCTGAAGGAGTGTCGCATTCTGCTTCATGAGCTCAGGTTCTTCTTTCATTGACGGCCAATCTTCTAGTAGCTTTCGGTAAGCTGTATTTATGCGGAATGAGTTCCCGTATTCCTGCCACAGTAGACGCTTTGCTTCACGGTAACCCTCACTTGCCTTCATGTGAATAGAGGGATTGATCAGCTCGTTGGGCTAGCCTGCAGTAAATTGAAGGAGATAACACAGTCTATCTCCATCGTCATCTGTTTTCTTCTTACTTGGGACCAAAAAGGGTGTATAAATGTCTGGTAGTGTAAAATATTGCCATTGAAAGGCTTGAGGTCTCTCTTTGGGAGGGAAGACTGCATTTGTACAGTCAAAACCTTTTCCAGGACATCTTCCACTCGCACTTCCTGCCGGTCATTTTTGGCTCGCCCGGGCTGGTGCCCTCCTCTGACGGATCCCTTCTCCGATTGGTCTGGACGTGAGTACTTTGCCTCTTTGAGGCGCTGTCGTTCGATCTCTAATTCCAGGTCCAGATCCTCCTTACGGGCCCGAACATCTCTTTGTTCCTGCTCCAAAAGCTTTAATGACAAGAGCTAATGCTGCGGGTTCGGTTACCAATACTTCAATTAGTGCTGTATCCGTTCGGGACCATATTCCCCAGTTTAGACCCGTTTCAGAGCTCAAGCCGTTCTTAATCTCTGCTGAGGCTGAACCACCGGAGATGAGAGATTGGCTTGAGAAGTTCAAGGCTTATTATACCACGTCACACATGGAAGTACTGGCTTTATCAGAACAGAAAGCCTTGTTAAAGAACAATATGGAACCGGATCTGTCAGTAGCATTACGTGACGCCATTAAGGATTCTTCCTCCATCGAGGCATGTTACTTAGCAATAGAGCGCCATTTTATGGCGCTGAAACCGTTATTCACTAGGAGGTTACATTTGTTTCGCCTTACAAAGGGGCCAAGAACCTTCAAAGACTTCGAAGTCGAGGTGAGACGGTACGCCCAAGAAGCCGAAATCGACTCTATAACCCCAGAACAATTTGTGGTCTTCATTCTTTTGGCCGGATGCCGTGCGGACAATGCCATGTTTCTCAAACTACGGGAGATACCAGATCCTGATGCAGTGGCTTTACGTTCCAAGGCGGCTCTACACGAAGCGGCCTTACGGGATACAACCATGTCCTTGTGTCCTGCATCTCCTATTATGAAGGTAGAGACGGCTGAGGAGATCCTGGCAGCGGTGGCAAAACAATGCAGCGGTTGTGGCTATCCACATACACGAGAAATGTGTCCATTTCGAGATAAGCCATGTTTTGGATGCGGAAAGGCCGGGCATATTGAAAAGTTTTGCCGCCTGAGAAGCTCATCACGGGAGTCAGATCGTGGTCGTTTGCGTAACCGCACAATCCGCCGAGGGTCACCTGCCCTACGATACAATACAGAGTCAAGCCGAAGTCCATCAATGACAAGGGTTAATGCGGTTGCAAAGGAAAAACCAATCCTCTCCAAGGATTTGGGGCTGATTACAGTGGATTGCGTGGCAGGAGGCAAGACCTTTGAATTGGTCGCCCTACCTGACTTGGGTGCGACTAGAACCGTCTTACCCACGGGATCCTGTCCACCAGATATTGTTCTAGAACCATCTCATACAATCTAGAAAGCAGCCAACGGAACTATGCTAAAAAAACATGGGAAAATTCGAGTTTAAGTGTCGTGCCCAGGAGGTCCGGAAGCAACAATATCGGCAGTGGTCTCACCAACCTTGAAGGGGAGGGCATTACTTGGAAGGAAAGATCTCGTCAAATTAGGGGTTCTCACGAAGGACTTCCCAGCCGTACATCAATGCCAACCTGCACAACCAGATCATCAAGCCTTTTTACGAGTGATCAATGAGTTTGGGAATGCCAAGGGCCCAATCAAATCAAATAATTGTTCAACCAACCCTGGATCTGACGGGTGCCGGGAAGATATTTTGAAGACCATTTCTCGAATCGAGCAAGCAGGTATCAAGCACCCTCGCTTAAATCCACTCTTATTGCAATCATCGGATGTGTTGGTTTCATCTTTGGGGGACGCGGCCGGATCCATGGGTGGGGAACCAATGAGGATTCAATTGGATCATAATAAAGTTTTTAAACCTTATCATGTGACTACAGCCAGATCAATACCTCTCCATTATGAAAAATCAGCAACAGAGCTGTGTCAGGAGCTCATTAAAGCTGGAATGATGGTTTGCTGCCCTGATAACACATCTTGGTGCGCCCCAGCCCATTTTGTACCCAAGTCCAATGGCGGAGTTCGTTTAGTGGTGGACTATAGGAAACTCAATTTAGCAACTCAGCGGCCCGTCCATCCATTCTCTTCAGTTCCGGATCTGATGAGACAGATTTTACCTGGGTCAAAATGGTTCGCAAAACTTGATGCTGTCCATGGTTATTTCCAGGTGCCCCTGGACAGGGAGAGCTCATTCTTGTGCGCATTTTTGCTTCCCGACGGGAAATATTGACCCTTGGTTGCGCCAATGGTCTGGAAAGGGAGTGGAGATATATTTAGCCTTCGCACAGATATGGCATTCGAAGAGCTAAAAAGGAAGCGTTGGATCCCAAAAATTGTTGATGATATTTGCGTCCAAGCTACGACTTTATCTGAGCTTCTCTACCGCCTGGAGGCTGTCATTCAAAAATGCCGTGAACATGGAATCAAATTGTCCATTGCTAAATTCGAAATTGGTCAGTCAGTGAAGTTTGCGGGCTTTGTTGTGTCAGCTGGTGGTCTGAGGCCAGATCCAGGGAAAGTAGAATCATTGAGAGACTTTCCAAGTCCCAAAAATATCACGGACCTAAGGTCATTCTTGGGCCTGGCCAACCAATTGGGACATTTTTTGCCAGACTTGGCTCATGCTACTGTGAGGATGCGGGAGTTACTAAAGAAGTCGTATGCATGGTTATGGTTGGCAGACCATGAGGAGGAGTTTCAGGCCGCCAAAAAACTTTTGTGCTCCTCAGCAGTGGTGAAACCGTTTGACCAGACGTTGAAGACGTTCTTACTTACTGACGCCTCCAAACTACATGGTCTTGGCTATGCATTGATGCAGAGGGATCATACCCAAGGTGGCAACCATTGGCTTATCCAATGCGGATCGTGTTCACTCTCACAGGCTCAAAGGAACTACGCCACTGTGGAGCTTGAGCTTAGTGCCATCTGGTGGGCAGTTCAAAAATGCACGTTTTATCTCCGGGGAATTCCGCATTTCCAGGTCATCACCGACCACCGCCCCCTCCTCGGTATTTTCAATAAGCCATTGGCATCTTTAAACAACACCAGACTTCAACGGCTCAGAGAGAACCTTGAACAGTTTTCGTTCAGCATTTCATGGTCGGCTGGGAAAACCCACATGATAGCAGACGCATTGAGCCGGTATCCGACATATCCGGCCGACCCTTCGCTGGACGTGGCATTGTGTGCAGCGGTGTCACAAACTGATCCCTCCTTTAAACTCATAGTGGAAAACGTGGACAAGGAGTACGAAAGCCTCCGGGGCTGTATTTCCTGGAATGATCCGCTACCAGAATCGTTGTCGTCATTTCGGGGAGTAGCTGATGAGATACGTCTGAAAGACAATCTTTTGTTGGTAGGCAACCGTTTATTGGTACCTGGCCCCGCACGTCGTCAGATACTGGAGCTTTTACATGTATCCCACTCGGGCATCACAAAGACGACTGAACTTGCCAAACAGCTTTATTAGTGGCCCGGCATGCGGCATGAAATTGAAATGTTCATACGCCGATGCTCTTTGTGTGTCGCAGTGTTGCCTTCCCAAACACATGAACCAATATATTCGGCAATAAACTTGACTTCGGCACCAATGGACGCAGTATCTGTAGATCTGTTTGAATTGGCTGGGAAGAGCTACCTCGTCATGGTTGATTGGTATAGCGGTTTCCCCTTTGTGGCTCAGATGAAGGTGACGACCACAGAGGAGGTGTGGAAGGTCCTTATGGGTTGGTTCAACCAGGTTGGGCTGCCCACCTTGATCAAAAGTGATAACGGACCTCAGTTTCGTCATCGGTTTGTTGAGTTGTGCAATCATTTTGGAATCCATGTACAAACAAGCTCGCCCTATCATCCACGTAGTAATGGATTGGCCGAGGCTGCAGTCAAGTCGATGAAATCATTACTCAAAAAACTAGGCGGCCTGAATGAAGATGTGTTTTGGGGAGCTTTGCTGGAATGGCGGTGCACTCCACGGGC
>NC_081444.1:3445087-3449054 GCF_007210705.1 Tigriopus californicus
TGGATTCTACGGCCGACATTTGAAGACAAAACTACCATCCGCGAAATTGAGATCGTCAACCCCAGAAGAACTTGAAGCCTTTGCTCAAGCAAGACGGGGTGCAAGTGCTGATTCCATTAGGGCTTCAGCCGGGCACCCACTTAACCAACTCTCGATTGGCTCGCGAGTCCATGTTCAGAACCCTGTGGACAAAAGATGGTCCTACAACGCAGGGGAGGTGATCGACATTTCAAACTCTGGACGCTCTTATGTTATTAAAACAACGGCTGGTAATTTTCGCAGAAACAGGAGGTATTTACGTCCGGCTCCTCCTTTGAACGTATTTTGTGGGACGCAACACAACTCAAAAGCGGGACCAAATTTAGGTGAAACTCAAATGCCCACACCACGCCGCAGTGAACGACTTCGGGTGCGCTTCCAGATTTAAAGTGTTCATATAATATAATATTTTATTGGTTTCGAGAAATTATTCAAAAATCTGGGAGGGAGGTGTTGTATCAATGGGATCAATCTGTCGTTTCTCTCCTATTTATGAACATCTAAAATAAACAAAAAGGAATGTTGATTTCTTCTTTTACCCATACTGGATCGTTATCCCTTAATTCATCTTTACCCGTGATTGTTTATTCACCCGCATCGAATCTCTAGATCTTACACTAATAATTCGGGAAACTCATCCAAAATAAAAGAAAAAGGACATAAAACTTGCGATCGCAATATGGAGAGGCCCCGGGACTGAGCTTTACTAAGTTGGCCCAATATGACTGGTTTTGATTGTGGATCGTAGAGACGATTCCCAAGACTATCGAGCACAAGATTGTTGGCAGGTAAAAAATCAGCACCGAGAATGGCTTGATATAAATCGGTTTGGTAAAATGTCCAGTTGTACACATGACCACCTAGCAAAATATTGCAGGTTCGAGTCCCATAACAATGAATACTGGAACCATTTGCAGCCGAAAGTGGTGGCGAGGCTGGAGAAAACCTCGTACCTCGTGGGGCAGGAATTACATTGACTTGAGCACCAGAATAAACAAGTTAAGTTTAAGCATTTCTTTTATTTGATATAAAGAGCAAACGACCACCAATTGCATCTATTGCTGGTCGTTCTCAAAGTTTCCCTGGACAGACCGACTCGTGGATGGAGTAGATTGGTCAAACGTGCATGGGGCAATGCACCGAAAAGCTTTGCCCCCTCAACGACGATGGAAACGGCACCAACCCTTCGAACCTTTTGAAGTAATTTTCACCTCGGATCCGATCGGTCTCTTTCGAATGATCAAAACCATTGGGGCAGAACTGACGAGATGATCGGCATGTAAAGCCAGATCGCGCAGCGACATGGTATTGATGGTCGGAATCAGATGAGCTCTGATTTCAGATGGCAATGCATCCACAAAAATCGTGCGGAGTAAAATCCAAGATTCGTGGTTCCCAAGAAGGGAAAGCATATCGTCCATCATCTGGTAAGGGGTGCTATCCCCCAGAGGTGGCAAACTCAACAATTGCTGTGCCATGCGATAAGGAGAGGGCATGAAGGTCGCCGACAAACGGGCCTTCAAGCAGTCATATTTTTCGATTTGGGTGGATCGTAAACTATATCTGTCACCCCACATGCCGGTAGATGTCGGAAGAAACTGCTGCCCTAGAATCAGCAAGCTTTGTGTCCGCCATGGCTGATCCTAAAAACCGGATTCATTGAACGAGTGAAGAACGGTCGGGGTCAACAAGAAAGTGTGTAGACTAGCTTATTAAGTAAGTAATAGTAATCGTCAGAATGTATTTCCTTTCTTCTCTCACAACAGACGTAAACTTGGGGGAGCATGCAGGAAAACGAGCAGGAGCTACATCTGTTAGGTCTTACTTCGGGGGATCTATGTTTCCAGTCATCAGGTCTCGATAGTAAACTTTTCGTCTTCTTATTCCATACTAGGAGAGTTTTGAGAAACAGGGTCAACAGCCACGATATCTGCATCAGCTGGGTCGGCATCGTTCGCCTCCGTCGCAAGTTCATGGCAGGGTCGGTGTCGTTCAGGAGATTGGATATCCTTTCCCAGTAGGCCTCCCCAACCAGGGTCCGTCAACGTCTGACTTTCACTTTCAGCACGTCAACTCCGATGTGTGTATGTTGGTGGCCGTTCTAATCATTACCAACTTCGTTGCAAGATCATGAAGCGACTAGCTGTATTTCATTTTCATCCACATTTGTCCACACATTTTTAAAATGATGCCTTTTAGACTGTTTATTTCCAGTAATTCAGTCTCACAATGTCATTGGCTTCAAAAGGCAAGAAAAGGGCATTTATTCTGCTATTATGGTTAGAAGATTGACCTTTTGTAACTTGTGGCTCCAGACCTTTTTTCTTCACTTTACTTCAGTTTGAATGAGTCTCGATTGACTTCTCTTGCTTAAATTTTAAGTTTTGCTGTTAGTAAGTGGTTCAATGCATTATATAGTTACGGTTACCGAAATATTCCTTATTCGTTTGTCTTATTGAGCAATGAGCTGTTGCTTTGTTTATTCATGATCAAATGCAAATAATATTCCTTTACTTTCAAATGACAAGATTTGTCAATTAGCAGTTTTCTTCAACAACGACAAGACGTAAACACCAATTGATAATAAGTTTGATTTTTTAAAATGGCTTTTACACCTTTCATCAGAAAATTTGGCTTAACTCCAAATTCTATTTAGCGAGCCCATGTACGTTCATCCTAGAACTTATAAGCTGGTTGATCATTAGAAACGCAACTCTCAACTACTTGAAATTAAACTGTGTCAATGAATAGAATCAAATGTTTCGTTTTGCGATTGACAACGGACAAGTGACGGTGGTGGTGAAATGATAGCAAGACTTACTAGAGTGCATGGCCAACCACACCACCGAGGAGTTGTGATAAAGTAAACACTTTGGCACTTTTGTATAAAGATCCATTAGAAAAACAACCAACGCAGGAACGGTTGTGAACAAGCAAATGCTCTAGTTTGGAACTTGTAAAATTGTGCGTGAACGATGATTCTCCTGAAATTACCAATCCATTGGTGCACTCCAGTCCTACTGAACAAAACGGATTATTTCTGCTCGATAGAATTCAATGCTCATTTAGAAGAGAGACAGTTTTGACATTAAGCAGCACCATTTGATTGGAGTTGAGCATGCGTACATCAAATATGTTGATAAGCTCCTACGTCATTATCCTACCAAAAGGCCGGATGAATTGGATCAGTTATTAACTGGATTCTGTTTTCAAACGAGTCAAATGAAAAATGCTACCCCATGGATTTGTTTCAAGCCCTTGAATTCAGGCTTCCTGTGTGTTCCAAACCACCATCGTTCTGGAGCCCTAAGCCCTTAATTCTGAATCTTTATTTTCTCGAAAAATATTCGGCATTTCTAAAGGACTTGCCTGTCACTTTAACGCGATGACAATACTCATTCCCCTATTTATGACAGTGAGGAAACATTGGGTGTGCGAAAAAAACCAAGTGCCATACTTCGAAACCAACAAAGATTATCTATAATTATTCAGGATTGATGATCACCTCCAAACATCTGAAAACATGCAAGTCTTCTCATTTTTTTTTTTTGAGATCGGCTTGCTTTTAATACATTAGGGCAACACATGGAATACTGACGCACTGGCTTGAAATTTAGAGGTGAAAAAAAAGTGTAACAGAGATTTTGTTAATATTTTTATCATAATTAAAGAACTGCTCTTCCTCCTCTTCGTCGTCGTCGTCGGCCTTTCGTTTACGGGTGTACGGCCTTTTCGAGGTGATGGTGGGCAAATCACCCTCACCGTGAACCAAGGAGTTGCGGTACAAATGCAAAGGTTGCCAATCTTCTCCGTGACTGGTGGGCACCGCGTTGGTGATCCGTTTGTCCAAATAATTGAGCACCACTTTCTTGTCCTGCTTGAGTAGTTTGTTCGTGAACTCGGCCGTGATCTCCAAGAAGGCCAAATT
>NC_081444.1:3449090-3449282 GCF_007210705.1 Tigriopus californicus
TCAAGCAGGTGAATGAAATAAGTCTTGTTGGTCTTATAGCTTACCAGCTCTGGCAGCCAAATCATTGACCGTCTCTACTGTAAGACTGTAAATATACCGCTTACCGTAGTCGTTGTAGAACATGACGTAGTGCTTGAAGATGTCGGAGGCGCTCTTGGTGGGAAACACGTTGTACACGACCAATTTGCAATA
>NC_081444.1:3449311-3451585 GCF_007210705.1 Tigriopus californicus
ATGCATGGAGTTGTTTGAATCAAGCAGGTGAATGAAATAAGTCTTGTTGGTCTTATAGCTTACCAGCTCTGGCAGCCAAATCATTGACCGTCTCTACTGTAAGACTGTAAATATACCGCTTACCGTAGTCGTTGTAGAACATGACGTAGTGCTTGAAGATGTCGGAGGCGCTCTTGGTGGGAAACACGTTGTACACGACCAATTTGCAATAGGACGCGAGCAGATTCCTGCGCTTGTGGAGCTCCTTGATCTTGTTGTGATCGTCCTGCTCCTCGTCCTCGTCCTCTACGAACACGTGGTCCTGGATGAACTGGTTCATCTGTCGGTGGAGACTCTCGTCGGGCTTGAAGGCCAAGGGCGCGAGCACCGAGTTCTTGGACACATCCCGGCCTTTGAAGAAGATCAGCAGGTCCGCGATCGACGTGAAGGCCTCCTCCTTGAGCGAGTTGTCCCCTTGGACATCCGTGAGCAAGACCTCCTTCATGACCTCCATGTAGCGGTCCAATTTGGCCCGCAGACCCATGACGTCGTCTGCCGTGGAGTTCCTCTCCGTGGTGTTCTCGATTTGGTTCTGGTCCCACACCAGACCGTAGTAACAGGAGCACACGGCGGACTTGATGGCCTCCAACGGGATCTTCATCTCCTCGCGGGCGACCAAGGCGTCCTTGAAGCGGATCACCACGTCGAACATGTTCTCCCAGATGGCCCACGTGTTCATGTTGTGGCAATTGGAGAACACCTCCACTTTCTTGAAGGACGAGATCAGCTTGAACATCTCGTCCTCATTGGGCTCCTCCTTGCCGATGAGCAGATTCATGTACTCGTCGATGGCCTCCTTGTAGTTGTTGGACACCATGTCCAACAGGCGACTTCGGGCCACATCGCAGCGGGAAAAGATGGCGAACTTGTCGTTGCACACCTTGTCCAACGTGATGGCGCATGCCTCGAGCACGCTCTTCTCCGAGTGCTTGTCCACGATCTCCTGGATGAGCATGAGCAACGCCTCCAGGTTCTTCTCCTGTCGCGACGTGGTGTAGATCTCCAGGTCAAAGTACTGCGGGATGACCAGCAGATTGGCGATCTTCTCCGGGTCCGGGAGGTACTTCTTCAGCAACGGGGGCAGGGTCTGGATGAAATGAGCCGTCAGCGACTGCTTGTCATCCTGGACCTGTTTCAACTCCTTGGCCGAGAGCAGCTTCCGGGTGGGACCCCGACCCACTGGAGGTTCGCCCGTGGCGGCTTGCCGGATACAACACACCATGATTTCGATCAAACTCGTTTCCTGCCGATCCTCCAACGGGTCTTCCTGCGGACCCGGCTCCTCGAGCAGCAAGTCCGTCATGCACTCCCAGTCCTTCATCATGGGGTTGGACTCAATGAGCGAGTCCACGAGGTAGGCCCCGTGTTCGTGGAGCTCGGACTCGATGAAGAATTGCACCAGATCCCTGATCAGGGGTGTGTTGGGCAGGCGCTTCTTCCCGCGACGCGTCCGCAGGTCCGGGTCCAGCTCGTCGTCGGGCAAGAAGAGACGCTCGTTGAGGAACTCGCCCGCTGCTTGAGCCACGGCCCTGTGAGACGAGTACACGAGTTCGTAGACGTGCTCGCAGTCCTTGTCGTTGAGCATGTCGCGGTGGAAGCGCAAGATCGAGATGACCAGTTTGACCGCCTCCACGGCCACGTCAAAGTCTTTGTCCAGAGTCATTTGCACGATGCGCTCCTGTTTTTTAGTGAAGTGAGAAGGTTGGCATGAAAATAATATGTTATTTATGCTTAGGATATTGTGATTATTGCTCTTCATTTCACTAGACTCATTTGCGCATAATTGGTAAAAAGTATGGCAATCTTATGGAATTGTAGGCCTTGATCGTACAAAAAAAAAATATTATTTAGACTCTATTTCTTCTTTATTCTTCCATGCTCTTTGGCAAGACAAACAGAAATTTTCAAAATTACTAAATACAAAAAATTACTCAATTTTTTCCAAAACAAAATTATTTTTGTTGTTTCAAAACGAATCAAAATATATGACGAAAAATATGACTTTTCACAATGTCCACACCAATTTGAACGCACGTTCGGCAAATACCACTAAAAAATTATAATATATATATTATTATATATAATATATTATATTAATTATTATTATATTATTATTATATTAATATATTATTCAACTAAAATGAAACGAGCAAGACCGGGCTCTGGGGATGAGCCCCCGCATTTCCAGGTTAATATAGCCTATATTAATATATTATATATTAATATATTATATAT
>NC_081444.1:3451636-3483468 GCF_007210705.1 Tigriopus californicus
GAGGAGCAGGACGATCACAACAAGATCAAGGAGCTCCACAAGCGCAGGAATCTGCTCGCGTCCTATTGCAAATTGGTCGTGTACAACGTGTTTCCCACCAAGAGCGCCTCCGACATCTTCAAGCACTACGTCATGTTCTACAACGACTACGGCGATATCATCAAGATCACCTTGGGCAAGGCCAAGAGAACAACAAGGTGAATTGCGCCAAGACCATGGCCCAAGCTCTGATCCTGAAGTTCAAGGAGATTCAGATCATCCAGAAACGTTGCAAAATCAACCGTCAAACGGTCAAGTTCCACTCGCTGAAGGAGCTGGCCAAGCGATTCGCGCCTCGTTTGGCCTCGATTGCCTCAAGAATCGCGAATCCGTGACCCAAATCCATCGGGAAGGGATCCTTATTCGTGAACCCGCTGGAGAATCCCAACGACCCACAGGCCCACCCCCAATTTGGCCTTCTTGGAGATCACGGCCGAGTTCACGAACAAACTACTCAAGCAGGACAAGAAAGTGGTGCTCAATTATTTGGACAAACGGATCACCAACGCGGTGCCCACCAGTCACGAGAAGATTGGCAACCTTTTGCATTTGTACCGCAACTCCTTGGTTCACGGTGAGGGTGATTTGCCACCATCACCTCGAAAAGGCCGTAACCCGTAAACGAAAGCCGACGACGACGACGAAGAGGAGGAAGAGCAGTTCTTTAATTATGATAAAAATATTAACAAAAATCTCTGTTACACTTTTTTTTTCACCTCTAAATTTAAGCCAGTGCGTCAGTATTCCATGTGTTGCCCTAATGTATTAAAAGCAAGCCGATCTCAAAAAAAAAAATGAGAGACTTGCATGTTTTCAGATTTTGGAGGTGATCATCAATCCTGAATAATTATAGATAATCTTGTTGGTTTCGAAGTATGGCACTTGGGTTTTTTTCGCACACCAATGTTTCCTCACTGTCATAATAGGGGAATGAGTATTGTTCATCGCGTTAAAGTGACAGGCAAGTCCTTTAAGAAATGCCGAATATTTTTCGAGAAATAAAGATTCAGAATTAAGGGCTTAGGGCTCCAGAACGATGGTGGTTTGGAACACACAGGAAGCCTGAATTCAAGGGCTTGAAACAAATCCATGGGGTAGCATTTTCATTTGACTCGTTTGAACAGAATCCAGTTAATAAACTTGATCCAATTCATCCGGCCTTTTGTAGGATAATGACGTAGGAGCTTATCAACAATATTTGATGTACGCATGCTCAACTCCAATCAAAATGGTGCTGCTTAATGTCAAAACTGTCTCTCTCCTAAATGAGCATTGAATTCTATCGAGCAGAAAAATAATCCGTTTTGTTCAGTAGGACTGGAGTGCACCAATGGATTGGTAATTTCAGGAGAATCATCGTTCACGCACAATTTTTACAAGTTCAACAAACTAGAGCATTTGCTTGTTCACAACCGTTCCTGCGTTGGTTGTTTTTCTAATGGATTCTTTATACAAAAGTGCCAAAGTGTTTACTTTATTCACAAACTCCTCGTGGTGTGGTTGGCCATGCACTCTAGTAAGTCTTGCTATAATTTCACAACCACCGTCACTTGTCCGTTGTCAATCGCAAAACGAAACATTTGATTCTATTCATTGACACAGTTTAATTTCAAGTAGTTGAGAGTTGCGTTTCTAATGATCAACCAGCTTATAAGTTCTAGGATGAACGTAACATGGCCTCGCTAAAATAGAAATATTGGAGTTAAGCCAAATTTTCTGATGAAAGGTGTAAAAGCCATTTTAAAAAATCAAAAACATTATCAATTGGTGTTTACGTCTTGTCGTTTTGTTGAAGAAAACTGCTAATTGACAAATCTTGTCATTTGAAAGTAAAGGAATATTATTTGCCATTTGATCATGAATAAACAAAGCAACAGCTCATTGCTCAATAAGACAAACGAATAAGGAATATTTCGGTAACCGTAACTATATAATGCATTGAACCACTTACTAACAGCAAAACTTAAATTTAAGCAGAGAGAAGTCAATCGAGACTCATTCAAACTGAAGTAAAGTGAAAGAAAAAAGGTCTGGAGCCAACAAGTTACAAAAGGTCAATCTTCTAAACCATAATAGCAGAATAAATGCCCTTTTCTTGCCTTTTGAAGCCAATGACATTGTGAGACGAATTACTGGAAATAAACAGTCTAAAAGGCATCATTTTAAAAATGTGTGGACAAATGGGTCCTCTACGAACACGTGGTCCTGGATGAACTGGTTCATCTGTCGGTGGAGACTCTCGTCGGGCTTGAAGGCCAAGGGCGCGAGCACCGAGTTCTTGGACACATCCCGGCCTTTGAAGAAGATCAGCAGGTCCGCGATCGACGTGAAGGCCTCCTCCTTGAGCGAGTTGTCCCCTTGGACATCCGTGAGCAAGACCTCCTTCATGACCTCCATGTAGCGGTCCAATTTGGCCCGCAGACCCATGACGTCGTCTGCCGTGGAGTTCCTCTCCGTGGTGTTCTTGATTTGGTTCTGGTCCCACACCAGACCGTAGTAACAGGAGCACACGGCGGACTTGATGGCCTCCAACGGGATCTTCATCTCCTCGCGGGCGACCAGGGCGTCCTTGAAGCGGATCACCACGTCGAACATGTTCTCCCAGATGGCCCACGTGTTCATGTTGTGGCAATTGGAGAACACCTCCACTTTCTTGAAGGACGAGATCAGCTTGAACATCTCGTCCTCATTGGGCTCCTCCTTGCCGATGAGCAGATTCATGTACTCGTCGATGGCCTCCTTGTAGTTGTTGGACACCATGTCCAACAGGCGACTTTGGGCCACATCGCAGCGGGAAACGATGGCGAACTTGTCGTTGCACACCTTGTCCAACGTGATGGTGCATGCCTCGAGCACGCTCTTCTCCGAGTGCTTGTCCACGATCTCCTGGATGAGCATGAGCAACGCCTCCAGGTTCTTCTCCTGTCGCAACGTGGTGTAGATCTCCAGGTCAAAGTACTGCGGGATGACCAGCAGATTTGCGATCTTCTCCGGGTCCGGGAGGTACTTCTTCAGCAAGGGGGGCAGGGTCTGGATGAAATGAGCCGTCAGCGACTGCTTGTCATCCTGGACCTGTTTCAACTCCTTGGCCGAGAGCAGCTTCCGGGTGGGACCCCGACCCACTGGAGGTTCGCCCGTGGCGGCTTGCCGGATACAACACACCATGATTTCGATCAGACTCGTTTCCTGCCGATCCTCCAACGGGTCTTCCTGCGGACCCGGCTCCTCGAGCAGCAAGTCCGTCATGCACTCCCAGTCATTCATCATGGGGTTGGACTCAATGAGCGAGTCCAATGGACCTCCTCCTGCCTCAATTTTTCAGGCAAAGATATATTGTCTGCTTATGACATATATTCTGTATAAATAAAGACCCTACCGGATTGCTATGATTTTAAAAGATACTTTTTGAGTGTGGTTGGTTAGCTTTTTTAATGAACCGAGAACACGCGATTTATAGTAGCCGTTTAGTTTAGAAGCTGTTAGAGATTTCTCTATTCCCACATTCCAATTCACAATCAAAGAAGAGATTTGAATCGTTTTCCCTCATAATAATCTCGATCATAATGCCATTTGAGTAACTTGCAAGGAAATGTAAACAAAAGAAGAAATGAGAAATGGCATGGTGACAAATTTCATGAACTAGCGGCAAAAATTGGAAACATAGGAGACCCATTTAGAAAACGTAAACAGCTCATAAGACGGCCCATTTGGGGAACTCTTGCTCAAACCTCTCTGTGGTAGGTATTTATAAAGATTTTGAAAGAAAAGATGGTCGGCATTGGCCGATCAGGATGGGTGGGTTGTCGGTAAAATGTGCTGTCTGGCTGATGGTTCGATCCCATTTGGATGCTCCAGGGCAGAGCATACCCGCCCATCTTTAATCTCGTGAAGTCCACAAAGAGATGAAAGACATATTCACTCACACGATCATCAAGGGGATCAACGAAATGATGGCCTGGCGCACAGAAAACAGTGAGTCAAGTGCGAGTGTTCCAAACAACGCGTGTTTTGAGTTTTTTTCGTGCCCATGATCAGCTGTTGTCTCGTGACGGCTCTCGAACAATCAACGAGAACCAGGCAAAAGGAGATGACGCGTCTTTTACATGAGTGTTATTAGGTATGTATGGCTTTCATAATATAAAAAACATCTGGTGGGAACGGTCATAAATCTGAAAATGACTGAAATCCCACCGTGCTGAAGTATGGCGCCCACAAGCGCTGGTTACAACAAGAGGGCAGAAAAGTAGCCTAATAATAAGAAAACTGTATGACACTATTATTTGTTGGTACATATGTCGCGAATTCTTTGTTTTTGGTTTGGCTTTTCACGGGCTTTTTCTAACCGCTACAGGGAATCTAATCCCCAGTACTTTTAAAATGAAAGGTTATAATTCGTCTATTTATTACCTTTCAATCTTTATATGATATTTGGTCTACCAACGAATTTGAGTTGGAAGACCGAGCTAGTCCTTGAATATATGGTTGATCAGAAATGCTATCTAAAAATTTGTCCAAGTCTGACTTGAAAGATTCTACCGGATCAACAAGGCTTATGTATTTTCTACGAATATTAGAGGGAAGTAAATTAAACAATGAAGGAGCCCGAGAAAGAAGAGAAGTGGACTTCATTGTTCGAACTAGCCTGGATTCTCGAGGACTTGAAGGTGCTCTCAATACGCACATTAAGCCTCTACGGCTAGAATTGACCCTAAATCCTGGGTTGGGATAAAGCTCATGGATGCTTTTGAAGACGTACAATATCAGATACCTTTCGTACCTTCTCTGAACACTGTACAGTCCCAACTTTTTAAGTCTCTCCCAATACGAGAGCTCTCTCAATCCTGTAATGTTCCTAGGGAAACATCTTTGGACCTCATTAGAGCCCAAATGGGTGAAGCATATTCAAGATGGGCTGGACAATCGACTTGTACAGAGTTAGCATCGTGATGCTTTCTCTGGACTTAAATGTGCGATATATCAACCACACATTTGAAAAGCTTTACCCACCTTCAACTGGATATGCTCATCGAACTTTCCATTATTTTGGAGGACTACACCCAAATCTTTCATAGATCAGACCTGCTCAATATCTTTACCTCCATTATCTACGAGTGGAGTATTCAATGGAGTTGACCCGAAGGTCATTGAGCGGAATTTCATTCCTTAAAGGGCCATATTACTCTTAGTTACCCAAGAGTAGATTCGATCTAAGTCCTTTGCAAGGCTACTGGAATCTTGGCCATTCCTGCCAGAAACTAACTTTGTATCATTAGCATAAGAAGAGAGACTGGCAGTAATACTAAGCTTTTGAAGTGGGGCAATGAATATTATAAAAAGGAGGGGCCCTAAGATGGAGCCCTGGGGAACACCTGACTTGACATCATGTATGTCACTAAGAGATCCCTCAACCTTAACAATTTGCTTCCTATCATGAATGAAGCTTCTTATCCAATTGAGAACCTTGCCTTGGATCCCAATGTCATGAAGTCTATGACGCAAAAGGCCATTATCTACTTTATCAAAGGCCTTGCCAAAATCAAGATAGACAACATCAACTGACTCGTGCCTTTCCAGTCCCTCAATGACCTGCTCTAACAATCAGTTGGGTAACCGTGCTAAAATGTGCTCGGAACCCATGCTGGCTAGGAGGAAGGACTTCATGAGTATCAAGAAATTCAACAAGTTTGGACCTCATGATCTTCTCAAACACCTTCGCAATATTCGAAGTGAGAGAAATCGGCCTATGGTTACTGGGGAGCGACTTATCTCCCCCTTAAAAAATTGGGACATCATGAGCTAATTTTAGTGATGATGGAAACTTGCCCTGATTCAAGATGCAACGCATCAAGTACGAGAAAACAGGAGCGAGAACCAGTGAGCATCTCATCAGAAACTGAGATGTCACACAATCAGGACCAGGAGAGCTGGAAAGCCTCAAGTCCCTTATGGCCTCTAAAGCATCTTGATCTGTGACAACAAGATCATCTAAACGCTCTACTTGACTAACATTGTCAATCTCAACAAACTCATCTTCAGAGCAATGAGCTGTTGCTTCTGAACTCAGAGGGGTTGAAAACACTGGAGAACTGATCTCCAAGCATGTTAGCCATAGTCTCTACATTGCTAATGGCCTCCCCATCAACCTCAAAAAGGCCAACAGAATGTTTCATTTTTCTCTTAGAGTTCGCATAAGAGAAAGAAGCCTTCGGATTCGACCTGACCTCCTGAAGCACCTTACTCTCAGTTTCTAAGTGGTCATATTCGATGGAAGCCTAAATCTTACCCTGAACTATGTCCAATTTTTTTGGAGACTAGCCACAATTACTGGATTCGAAGTGCTCTTTAGCCTTTTTGCCAGTTTACAACTCTTTTTGAACAAAGTTTCCTACATTTTGGAATTTTTGTCCTTGTACCACCTTTCGGTACACATTCAGAGATTACTTAACTAGAGCAAACTTCCTTAAAAACTGCAACTAATTTATCAATGGCTACATCTATGGACGATTCCTGTTTCAGACTTGAATCTAGGTCAAGTTCTTCAAGTCTTTCTATAATCAACGGCCAATGTTCATCTTTGAACTTGAACTTAGCCAGACCGACCTTTTTGGCTGGTTTTACTTTAGAGCACACCGGCTTATGAGTTATGGTCGACCCTATCTCAAGAACATGATGATCTGACAGATTACTAGGTGTCACATGGACAAACTGGATCAGATCAGGGTCATTGGAAAAGACCAAGTCGAGAACGTTTTTTGCTCTGGTGGCTACACCAACATGCTGAGAGAGATTGCGCAAGATCGCAAATTCCTCCAGCTTTTCGAACGACTGAGATGTCGATTTCGAAATGGGAATATACCCATCGGGACTAGCCTCCCACTCTACAACGCTAGCCGGAAAATTAAAGTCTCCTACAAAGCAAACTTTCGTGCAGACTGCCTTATCCAACTCATTTCCAGTGAATTGGAGAGCTGACATAAAAGAGGTTACTGAACAAGAAGGGGGTCTATACATTGTTACAATAGACAGATCAAGCCCTTGGATATGACAAATCAAGACCTTTACTTCTCCATTCGACATTTGTACATGACTAATGTTCAAATCGTTCCTAACATATAGGCATACACCCCCATGTGGAAAAGTTCTAAGTTAGATGTATATACATGGTGGCTATATTTTCTGGTTAAGTGTTTGCTCAAATGCCAAGACATCAAGATTTGTTTTTCTTTGTCAAAGAAACCAAAGGAACAACTTTTGCAAAATTCACATGCTTAAAAGTAGCTCAGATAAGTGTGTTAAATCACTTAAAGTACATTAAAGTGCATCATTGTCAAAAGGTATTAAACACACTCTTAGTTATGTATTGGTCTCAAATTTTATAAACTTCTATTTAGCACATGCTTAGTTATTACAACTTGAAAGTTGCGTTTTACACCTTAAGAGATCAAAAAATGGCCTAATTATGTTTCCAGTTATTACCAAGGCATATTATTGTTTTTTTTTCAATGACACGACAAAGCTTATTATATTTCATGGCAATTGCTTTAAAATATAACTGGAGCCATTTGTAGTCAAATTTGATGCAAATGCAATCTTTAAAAGCGAGATATCTTATCGTTTGCTCAATGGATTTGAAAAAAAAAATTGGAAACGCAACTAAGGCTTGTAGGCAATAGACACCATCTATTGACTACGTTTTTAAAAAATATTTTATCTTTTTAAGTTGTAAGTGGATTAATATACTAATCTAAGCTAAAATCCAATATGTTTTTGTTTTCAAAAGTTGTTCCTTTGGTTTCAATAACAACGAAAATCGTTATTAGAAATCTTGGCATTTGCATAAAAACTTTATCAGCATTGTGGGTACCACCGTGCCATGCAAAAAATGCAAAATTTGCAAAGATCTTTTTTGCTGGCCAAAAGTAAATAATAGTTCCTTTATGGTGGTTTACGCCTTTATAGGCTCACCATAACTCAAACGATACTCTTCAACACAATCCACTCAAAACAACTTGATGCAAGGCTATACAGATTTATTTGAAAATGGAGCAAATATCCGGAAGCCTTCAACAAATTAGCAAATCATGTGACTGCTTGATTACATCCATATGGCTGTTAACTCAGGTAGAGAGTGATTACTTAGCAAATTGATGTCTTTTTACAGAATCTATTATACATTTCAAATCCCGTTTCTTCTTCCCTGATAAAAGAGCTGCATTTTAACCATTATCAGAAAGAAACAAAAAACTATTTTTCCTGGTCTTTAGAGTGTTGAGGTTAAACTTTTAACAGGTGCCAGAACTCTAAAAGAGATATTTTCACCAACGATCATCTAACGCCTAGGTCCGCCGCAGACGATTTTGCAAGACATCCGGGATATCTGATCATTTGTGAGCACTAGCAAACACTTCTGGCTATGCTTCTCGCCTCTTTCACCGAAAATGAGGATTTGATTTATTTGATTGCGGACTTCGTAATCGTTACTGGGAATGTCATATTCATATAATATCTGCTCTACCGAAGAATTCGAATTGGCAGATCTGACTAGCCCGTGAATGTGACTTCAAAGATGCTATTAGATCAACAACTACGATTCCCTACGAATATTGATCAGAGAGAGGCAAATTGAACGCCGAAGCAGTCCGAGAAAGAAGAGAGAAGGACTTTATTGTTCACACTAAACGGTTTTCACGAGGGTTTGAAGGTGTTCGCAAAACGCACGCTAAGCCACTATGGTCACAAGTGACCCGAAAACCTGGGTCGAGCCAACGTACGCACATGCATACTTTTGAAAACGTGCCCAATCAGACACCTTTCGTACATTCTTTGAATACCGATTGGATTAGCACGGTGTAGGACAGGCGGACATTATTCAAGAAACGTTGATCGATGCTTCAGAGATCACTGACATATTTGAATTGTCAATTAACGAAGCAGCGTGAGATGTGGCGGCGAGACAAGGAAAATCGAATTTGCTAACCAGAGATCGACGATGGTGATCACATTTTGTGCGATATGCTGAAAAATCAACCACTGGAATTTGGTTGGAGATGCTTTGATCGAAAATTGATACCTCGGAATCAAGTGAACGCATTGTGCTCTTCTTTGTATGTGACTGATGCCAGATCGTTGTGCCTACGTATTTCAATTCTCTCCTCAGTCGCACGACTGGATTAAAAGTCATGCCGCCTCAAAGATTACTACATAACTCTTCACAGAATCAATGGGCTAGCCCATTGTCAATTTCAGTGGACAGTGGGTTTCCAATTGAGCCCATTGCAAATTAGTTAGCTGTCTAATGATAATTGATTGCCTGAAGAGGGATAAATCATTCTTTCTGTACCCTCTGAATGTTCTGAGCTTTGAGAGGAGAGAACGTACGATTAAGCTGAAATTTGAAATACGCAAAAACATTGACATGAGGCCACTTCCACTTGAAGGAACATGCGATTCACTCGCTTACAAAATCTTGATTCTAGACCCGAGCATCCCCCGTTCATATTCCAGTGGTTCATGGCGGAGACGATGTGAAATCGACCCACTTTTATAAGAAAGTCTTCAAGCGAGATGAATTGAAAAGAAGACGACCAATGATTGCACAGAATTTTTAACCAACCTAATAAGGGGTCATAAAGTAAAAAGATCAAGTGTTGTTTAGCTTAGTATCCATGAAGCATAGTTGCTATTTTCATAAATTAACACACTCGGAAGTTTGGGATATCATTTTTGGCGTCAATGATTGTTGGTGGTCTGTGGTGAAAATTTCAAAAAAGGGAATCCGGATATAGGAACTTCCAAATATTTATGAAAATGGTTGTTTTTCCCCATTGCTCCTAAAATCGAACTTTGATTTTTTGGGTGGATCATGATATGGCAGTAATGATTTGATGATTCTTTTGAGTGCAAATAAGCAATAATATTCCTAAATCGTTCTATATTCAATGACAAATTGAAGAAATGTAGATTTTTGCGTTTGTCTAATTAGCTCGTAGAATAAGGTTTCTTTCAATTACTTAAAATGTCGCATTATTCAAGTAGTTTTTTGACTAAACCTCCAAAGGAAATTCAACATAAAAAAATTTCTTTGTCCCTCACAAGGTTACAATATCCGGATTCTACATCTTGGGTTGGTTCCCATAACCAAAATTCATGAAGCAGAAAGTTGGTTTCGATAAAAATGGGCTTACATCAGGATTGCTCCTATAACCGAAGTTATTATAACAAGATCTAATTGTACCTTAAAAAAAGATTGCTCCAAATTAAGTCTTTGCGTCTAGGGCAGACTTTTCAATAAACAAACCAATCATTGCTACCGAAATTAGAATTTTTGACTTGATATTTTTCCAAAATTTAATCAACTAAATTTATTGCCTTAAAAAAATGATTTGTGCCATTGCCACAAGCAAATGAAACCACCATTAAATTCAAATCTTACTTGCGAGACAAAAGCAATGTTGGCGAGAACTGTTAACCAAAATTGATATTTCATGCACAATACAATGTCTTGGCGTTTTTTGCAAAGCTCTCTTTCTTTCGGCCCTGCATGATAAAGCACTCATTGGTGCATAAAAAACGCACAGAAAACACGTTTTGATGAAAGGAACGTCTGTTTAAATTAGAGTGGCTGAAATTGAAGGTTACCCAAATACTAAAGAGAGCCGATTGTCATACCGGGTAACATCCTAATTCTAACCCCAAGGTAAGAGAAATGGAACATTGAGGGAACCCGTGAGAGAACAAGGTACTTCATTGTTCGGAGAAGCCTGGATTGTGGAGGGCTCAAAAGTTTATTAATCCTTTACAATGACTACAATTGACCCTAATTTATTGTAAAGCATATTTTCGTGCCCCCTTCAAATGCTGCATGGTCCCAAACTTCTCAGTTTGTCCCAAAACAATAGCTCTCCCATTCCCACATTGTTCCTGAAAATTCAGCAAGAACCCCAATACTTTATACACAAAAAATAATAATAAAATACTTGCTTTTTTAGCCAAGTCTCTTCACCCTTAGAAATAGTTGAGATAAAGCACCCAGGGCAGTCAAATTTCTCCTAGAAATAGTTTAGAGTATTAATTTGGTGGCCCCAGGTAGGAGGCAATTTTGAGGGCTGTTGATTGCAAGTTTTTTGAAATAATGAAATATATTGAAACTTTTGTTCATTAGTTGTGAATTTTGATAACATGGCTTCATGTTGTCTTTTCAAGTGTCTTTTTGCAATAAAACAAGCTCATATCTCTGCGTTAATGATTACTTTTTGGTGTGAAAAATGATACTTCTTGCTTTTAAAGAATATTTAGCTATTATTTGGCCCTCAAAAAGAAACTATTTTTTTAGCTCTGGTAATTTTGAAAATGAGTTCGCAAATGGATTTAATCGTACAATATTTTTCAGTAAAATCAGTTGGAAAGAAAAACTGTTTTAAATACATCCTTCTAGTCACCAATAGCTTTTGTAATTCTCTACTCTAACCATTCACTCATTACTCTCCATACTTTCCTTGTACGGTATATGTACCTACCACTCAACTGTACAAAGATCTAGTCATACAACGGCATCTGAGCGTCCCGCCGTGCAACGTGGCACAGTCGAATTTTAACTAATGCTTGGGAAAAAAAATCCCTGCAACGTCCAGCAAAAATGGACTTTTCTTTCCGTCCTGTTTGGTCAAGCCAGGGACAGCTGGGCTAACGCGGACGGAATACTCTTTTTCAAATCTTTCCCCCAAAAACAACGAGAGGCCGACTTTTGACTCGATCAACAAACTCGTCATACTAATGGCGTGCGAATTACGATCAATGTAAGTGAGGATTTCGCGTAAAAAGTGATAGTGTTCCGAGATTTCAAAGGTTGTGTAACCCCCCAAGAAAGACCTGACTGGCTTCTGCCGCTGCTGGAGTGTCAATTACCCCGGATTTCAAGTATGAAGGCCTCCCAAGACAGATCAATTGGGGGCCAAAGTGACAGTCAGAAATGATGAACTTTGTTCGGTTTATTTGGGCTGCTCAGCTTTCAAATTGATGACCAAGCCCATCAGGATGGTGCTGCCAGGGTGGTTGAGGTGAAGGCTCCCACTTTCCCGGTTCTCCACCAGACTTGGAGTCAAGTTTGACTTTTGAAAGCCATACAGGTTGCTTTTCAACCTGACAATCCACGCTACTAGATAAAACAACAATTATAGCTTTCATTGGCCGGGAAATTATGTCATAAAGAACATTGAATGATCAGTAACCCAAAATCTCAAGTGCATTTGCGACCAATGTGTTCAATAATCAGTGTTGAGGGAAGGACCATGTCCAGGTCGCAATTGCTACTCAGGCCTGACAGATCCAATCCAGGAGCTCCAACTGTATGTACTATTCTTTGTATTGTGTTTTGAAGTAGAGCCACAAAAATTTGCAAACAACAAAGAAAAAAGATCGGTGAAAGGACATCAAAATGCGTATTAAGTTACTCCTTTGAAATTGTACCAATCATAATAAACCCATGTGAGTATAAAATTGCGTCCGCCTATCTTTTTGCCCTAACAACGCCCTTTTTACTGGAAATAGAAGCCTTCAATAAGGACATTGGTCATAACTTAGAATTGAGAAAAAAACACATCTTTTGTGTTTGCTAAATATTAACTTCATTGTCATCATCTAATATATTCATATTTGTAATGTTATGATAAAAGGTTGCAATAATGTATTTGTAGTTGACTACAGGGTTGACAATCATGTTCTAAGGTTATGAATGAATGTTCTCACAATTCAGCGTTAAAGTTAAAGCTTGTTTATGATCTAAATCAACATGTACAAATGGTAAATCTATATTGTTTAATAGTAACACAGTTTTCATTATTGTACATGATTGTCACAGAAAAAAATTGAAAGACAGATAAATGTAGTCCTGCCAGGAAGAATAAATAATTTGCTTTCCTCCAGAAAAATGTTCATTTTTGTAACAAATAGCTGGAAATAATTACTTTATTAGGCATTGAATTGCCGTACCAGATAGTCATTTTAAATATCACTCATTGTTAACTTGTAGCATAGAACGTTTAAAGCCAGTTAGATGCATGCTAGTTAAGAACTTCAAGCAAAAGAGTTGAGCAGAAGTCGGCCTTCCTCTATTATGCAGAAAAGGGAGATTGCTGTCCAGGGGTAGCCATTCCTGGTCAAGCAAATGAATCGTTTTGTTTGCTGCAATATTAGACATCCGCTTTTGATGCACGTAACTCAGTAATGAAATATGTCTAGCATGTAACTGTGATTGAACGCGGTACTTCCTACATTTGGAGTTTGAGGAATGAGTCAAACAGTTTAGAGAAATTCATAAGGAATTCGTACTTATTGCTACTTTAATTCACGGTCCATTAGATTCTATTTGGAGTAACAAATATGTTACAACAAAATCAGTCTACTCTGGGTGGAACAGCTTTGAGTCCCTTTTCAAAACACATCATATATTCTTTTTTCGTAATAGAACGGTGCAACTAAGGGCAAGTATATTATTCACTCGTAGATTTGCTTGTTTTGAAAGAATACTATCCAACCCGCAGGAACCGAAAAAAAATATTTAGTCAATATTGTATAATTGTGCCCTCTCCCCGGAGTTTCCTCATCCATACTTTCTAGCAATAGCTTTTGATCGAATTAAGTGCCCTTTTGCACACAGGACTTAATTTCAGTCTCAAATTTCGTGACGCATCTTGTACCATCATTATTGCCTGAACTTTTCTTTCCTTTTGATCTGAGGCCCTGACCAAAACGAGGAGGAGTGCGCTTTTCGATTTCAAGAGACCTATTTCAGTTCAGTTTCATTTACATCTCGATTCATTATGGGCAGGTACTACGGGTTATTGCAAACTAGAAGTGGGCTGGTGATTTCTACCACGTTAGTGCTTTCATTTTTCTCCTTCTTTATTTGGATTGAACCAAAAGGACCGGTACGGGTAAAGTTTAGATTGAATTAATTTTCATTCACACCTTGTCCAGCTCCAATATCTAGAATCGATGTACATTTTTAGCCGATGCAATCTAATTTCATCGAAGAGTGGAGATTACCAAATATTCAAAAGACTTCATCGGTAAATGAGAACCTGGTCGTGATCCCTTCAATGGACCAATTTGATCCTCTTCTTCATGCGTTGATTAGACGAGATCATGTGTTTCAACCAGTCCAACGAAGCTTACCTTATTTTTTGTCAAATCCAACCACAGACCCTTCAATGGGACAAGGTCAATCGATTAGAATTTTGTTTCGGAACAAGTTAATTTCATACCAGTCGTGCTTTAACACGCATTCATTCACTCGACTATACCAATTATATTTCACCCTGTTATTTCAAGACGAATGGCTTCTTTATTGAATGCGGTGCTTTGGATGGCGAGACTCGATCGAATACATTGGGCCTGGAACGAGATCTCCAATGGACTGGTATTCTCATTGAAGGTGATCCCAAATCGATCCCAAAAATCTTATCCAAAGGACGAAAGTCGTACGTGGTGCCACATTGCTTGGCAACCAAAAATATAACTATGAAAGTCAGTTATGGCTCGTATTTCAATTTGGGTCGGATTGTGGATGAGTCGCCCGGCAAGAAAGACAAAGAGGTGGTGGACGTCATGTGCTTGCCTTTGTTTGCTATTCTCAAGGCCTTGTAGGTTCCTCAAGTGGACTATTTTAGCCTTGACGTGGAAGGCAACGAGTTGGATGTGCTCAAGACTATTCCTTGGGATGAAGTTAACATACTCGTAAGTATTTAAACCACTTAATCTAACTTAGCAAGAGCTTTGATTCGAAATTGCTTTTCTACCAATCGGCTTTTCCTTAAACTGCGCAAACGTAGTAATGTATAAAGGGGAATAGCCAAAAATGTGTAGTCGCCGATATTTTTGCTCAGACGTTTTTGCCAACTTCTCATTTAAGAAAACACCACTCGTTTTACAAACATATGCCTGTATTTTTGTTGTGGGCTATTTTTCAGCTTTGGTAAATCGTTAATTTGAGCTCGAGTGTACATTCAACTCTACTGAGCTCCATGACAGGATTTAAAAAACCCTAATTGTAAAGTAGATTTTTTTTATATCAACTAAAAAGCCTACACCTATCCTGTATCTGGGATTTTATCTTTTGTGAACTTCCTTACCGTTGCGGGGAATGGGATCCCAAGCAGTTTAAGACGAGAAATTCATTTTACTGAATTTTCATTTTCATATAACATTTGACCCACCAAGAGATATAGAGTTGACAGATCTGGTTAGCCCTTGAATGTAGGTTTCCTTAGTTATTTTGACCAAAAAATTGTCCAAATCTGACCTAAAGGATGCTGCTGGATCAACTCCTACATATTCTCTACGAATATTTGACGGCAGCAAATTTAAGAATGGTTTCTTAAATGAGTTTTAGATCAACAAACTTCAAATTTCAGAACTGATTTTGCTAAAGAGTATGAAGACTTGAATGAAAGAGGTAGAGAGTTGACACCAATACTGAGTTCCATTCCTTACCATCCTCTCTCATAACGCTGGATTCGTCGTACTAGAACTTAAACCCATATCTGGTGTCACACTTAATCAGGTGCTCCGTAGACGGCTTTTTCCCCTTCGTTAGACAAGAATGTGTATCTATGCACGTCGTGCCTTTTAGTTGTGATTACTTGCATGATCGATCTAGTGCAAAAAGTGAGGATGAAGTTAGAAGTAAAAATTAAGAAGAGATGTAGGTGGTTTGTTGGCAGAAATGAAAGTCTGCGACATATAGGGCACAGCTGAAATTATTTCTCATGATGAGGTATCAACAAAACTCGTGTACAAACGTAAGCCACATCATCATCTCGGCTACACTCTGACTCAAGGATAATATGTTTAAAGTCTCTTTGTAGAGATATACGTGTTTCCAGAATATTTGGCTTGTCTTAGAACCCGATATTTTCAAAAACAAGCAAACGAATGAATAAATATTTCGCGAGCACTAAAACAGCTTTTAGTTATAACTTGGGCAAGAATTGAATTAACGAAGTACCAAGCTCAAAAGCCAAATTGATAGAAACCCCATTTTAAACATGGGAAAAGGAGCGAAAACAGCTGTCTGACACGTCAAACCGGTTTCAAGGGTAACTGAACACAACGGAAAACTCGACACTGGAATAATTCGACACATCGGAGAATCCGACGCGCTGGAAAACTTGATGCATAGGAAAACTCGACTCCTGAAAATTTGATAAGCAATGACTCGACGCATCAGAAAACTTGTCGAATAAAAAAAGTAATGACACATCAAAAAACCCAACACGTCAGAAAACACGCACGTAACGTTTAAAAATATGATAGATCGGAAAAACTTGACCCTTTGCTAACATTTACAATTCAGGGTAAGTTAAAAAGTTGGTGAAAGACTTGGAAATGTTGAATGTGACATTTGGTTATGGGTTTTCCAGTGTGATTAGGTTTCAGGTGTCGAGTTTTCCGATGTGTCCAGATTTTCCTGTGTCAAGTTTTCCGTTGTGCCGAAAAATCCTGGAACCCGTCAGAGCACGTTCATACAATGCCACGAACTTTTGAAATAAATTTTCTCTTTCTCTCTCTCTGAGACTTGCAAATCTTTGGGAGAGGACCTGAACATTGGGCAAAAGCATACATGTGTAAAAGATTGAATCAAAGATTACATATCATTTTTCTTTGAAAAGAATTCCTCTCTCACCTTTTGCGGAAAAATGTAGCATACTAATCCATTCAGTGACATGAAGCAAATAAACAAACTGTCTTAACTGCTTTGACTTAATCCTATCATATACGGTACTAATCGTGCGTAAATCTACACACTTGTATGCTAAAATCGGCGCAGCGAATATCTGAATGTGGCATGGTTTGATGTCTTTCATTCAGTCTAGCTTTAAAGTAAACGGCAAATTGTGGCGGCATCATATCTTAGATTAAAAAATGATTTGGTTGGCTCCCAAACAAATAGCATACGATGATCATCATTTCTTCTGAATGAGACAAATCAATCGTGGCTATTTTCTCACAAACGCATATTGTTTTTTTGGCCCCAAGAGTTGGTTACGTTTTAAAATTTAAGTTCCCTACAATGATGAGGGAACAAAAAATCAACAAAATATGGTAAAGGGTTTCACCTTCCCTTGTTATGAAAATTTGGCCAGATTCTCGGTCAAAAGTTGACTGATTCATTTGTGCCCACATTTGTGATGTCAATTAAGTAAAAACTTATTTGACCCTCAACAAAGTCAACACAAGTATTTATGTTCGTGTCATGCAAATCATGAAAATGAATAATCATAGAAGAAAAATGAAAAGCGGCATTTCTCAACATGGGAATGGCTCATTTCACATCATGAATTTAGGTAGTCACGCTGCCTCGAAGAAGTAGGACATTTTCATATACGTAGAAGAAGTAACATAGAGAGTAAAAATCGAGTTTGTTGTGTTTTTTTTCTGGAATTGAATCGGTAACTAGTGGACAGTGCAACTCTAGCTGATGGAAAGCAGCGCCTCTACAATCAGAAACTATACCCTAGCAACCGGTCAGCTGGCATTCATTCGCGCTGAAAGCTAGTCCGCCTGGCTAGAGACCCATTCAGAGACGCGCGAGGTTTAACAAGTGGCTCCACTTCAAAGAAGTAACCAATCAGTAGAACTAAAAAGTTTCCAAACATATTTTGAACTGATACGCTGTATAAGAAAGAGTTCTTTCATGACAAGAATCATTAGATATTTTCTTAAAGGACACTGTCAAATTTTACTTGAAGAAAAGCTGATTCATGGATATGGCATGTTAGATTGTTACTACGATATTGTTACTTCCTAAATCTTTTCTGAACCCATTTTTCATAAGATTAGAAAGCTATGATATCTCATTAGATTATTCAAATTAACATTATCACTTGTGAGCTTCCTGAGTGTATCAAGAAACAAGTCCCTTAAGGTTTACAATGCAATTTGTTGAATATGGTTGTACTTTCTTTTTTGAAGTGCTTTAGTCCAAGTTGAGACTTGCAGCATGCAAAAGATTTGTGTGTCAACTACATTTTATTGAACAATACCACACTAATACAATTCTAATGACAAAAGACACTCTTAATTCTGTGGAAAGAGTCAGTTAAATCCATGGTGGATCAAATTTGTCATAAATCATTCAAAGCTTTACCCTCTTTTGCAATTCATACGTGGGACCTCTTGTTAAAAGCGACTGACTCCCTGTTGGGAAGGTTTCCAAACAAAGCCCATGTTTTTTTTGGTTTGGTTTGGTTTTTCACGGGCTTTTCTAACCGCTACAGGGAATGTAATCCCCAGTACAATTAAAATGAAAGGTTATAATTCGTCTATTTATTACCTTTCAATTTTTATATGATATTTGGTCTACCAACGAATTTGAGTTGGCAGTCCGAGTTAGTCTTTGAATATATGGTTGATCAGGAATGCTATCTAAAAATTTGTCATAGTCTGACTCGAAAGATGCAACCGGATCAACAAGGCCTACGTATTCCCTACGAATATTAGAGGGAAGTAAGTTAAACAATGAAGGAGCCCAAGAAAGAAGAGAAGTGGACTTCATTGTTCGAACAGCCTGGATTCTCGAGGACTTGAAGGTGCTCTCCATACGCACATTAAGCCTCTACGGTCACTAGAATTGATCCTAAATCCTGGGTTGGGACAAAGCTTATGAATGCTTTTGAAAACGTACAATATCAGATACCTTTCGTACCTTCTCTGAATACTATACAGTCCCAACTTTTTTAGTCTCTCCCAATACGAGAGCTCTCTTAATCCTGTAATGTTCCTAGGGAAACATCTTTGGACTTGTTCAACCTTTTGCATACCTGCTGAACTCTTTAGAGCCCAAATGGGTGAAGCATATTCAAGATGTGGTTGAACAATCGACTTGTACAGAGTTAGCATCGTGATGCTGTCTCGCATCTCGATGGACTTAAATATGCGATATATCCAACCACACATTTGAAAAAATTTACCCACCTTCAACTGGATATGCTCATCGAACTTTTCATTATTTTGGAGGACTTCACCTAAATCTTTCATAGATGAGACCTGATCAATATCTTCACCTCCATTATCTACAAGTGGAGCATTTAAAGGGGATTGGCCCAAAGGTCATTGAGAGGCATTTCACTCCTTTCAGGGCCATATTACTCTCAGTTACCCAAGAGTAGATAAGTAGGAACCGGGAATTCAGGTATCGCTTCGACGCAGTGGTGCAGGGGCTGTATACCCAGCGATGAAATATGTTGGCCCAGGAAAGAAAGCTCACCCGTCCCAAACTGACACTTCTTGCTGTTAATAACCAAGGCGTTATCCGACAAGCGCTTGAATAAGGTGGTCACCCTCGAAAGGACTTTGCCACCAGAACGTCATCCAAATTAACAAATACAAATGGAAGATCGCCTAATAGGGGATGTCAATTAAAGGAAATTCAAGGAAAAATGTGTTCCGGCACCCTGATTTTGGGCATTTTGGGGAGAGAGAACTAAGACAAACATCACAGTCAACTCGCACCATTCGCCCATTGAATTTTCAATAATCGAGTGAATTTGAGCGAGTTGTGTTACAAAAACCCCATTAAATGAGCATGCTTGTTGTTAATCAGTGAACGCACTATCAAATTGGCTCAATACCACAATTCTAATTGCCTAGACAAACATGTAAAATGGAAAAAAATGTCAAAATCCAACGCATGCACAGTGCGGTTTGGCTGGGCATGTTGTCTTTGATTTTACTCCATGGAATAACGTCAGTTGTTCATGAACGCTTTTACTTGACTAGCCCTATACAGAGTCCATCATGCGCTGAAAAGTTTGCGAGGCGTTGCATAGGCCGAATGGCATCTTAAGCCAACCACTCGAACAAGCCAAACACAGTGTTACTCACAATACTGATAAAGATTTTTTTGCAAATGCCAAGACTTATAATAATGATTTTCGTTGTTATTGAAACAAAAGGAATTTTTTTTATAAAAAATCATTTTGGATTCTAGCTCAGATTAGAATATTTATCCAATTAAAACCTACAAAGAGATAGCATTTTTAAAAACGTAATTAATAAATGTTGGAAGTAACCTTAGGTGCATTTCCAACTAAAATTGTATTCAAATCCATGAAGCAAACTATAAGATATCTCGGTTTAAAAGATTGCATTTTCATCGAATTTGACAGCAAATTGCTCCGGTTATAGCTTAAAGCAATTGCCAAGAAATATAATAAGCTTTTTCTATGCCTAAAATATAAATGAAAATTTTTCACTTTTCTGAAGCAGGTAGAAAAGCCCGAATATAGTTTGCAATATAACTTAAAACTTACTTAATGTCAATATTTCACAATTTTGATGCCATACTTGTCAATCGCAACTTCAATGAAGCTTAATCTTGAATTTTGACAAAATTCTATTAACGTTCAATAAAAACATCGCTAGTACGTAGAAATTAATTATTGCAAAAAGTGACAATTTGGAAAATTAAACTGTCACAGGTATCGTTCAGATATTTTAGGAACACGATAGGATATTGTAGCTTTTGGCACTTAAGTAAAATGAAAGGCAATTTTGCATGTTTTGTAAGTTTTAAGCGACATTTTTTGCTACTTTTTGCTTTTAAAGAAATCTTCAAGAAAATGGCGAAATATCATTTCTTGTCGTGTCATTGAAAAACACAATCATATTCCTTGGGAATAACTGGAAACATAATTAGGCCATTTTTCGATCTTTTAAGGCGTAAAACGCAACCTTTAAGTTGTAATATCTAGGCATCTGCGGAATAGAAGTTTATGAAATTTTACGTCAATACATAACTAGGAGTATGTTTAATACTGATTGACTACGTTTTTGACAATGGTGCATTTTAATGCACATTAAGTGATTTAACACACTTATCTGAGCTACTTTTAAACATGTGTATTTCACAAAAGTTGTTCCTTTTGTCTCTTTGACAAAGAAAAACATATCTAGATGTCTTGGCATTTGAGCAAACACTTAACCAGAAAATATAACCACCGTGCAAAGGGAGTGATGACAGCAGTCTTATGTACATCCTCGGGAGCCATGGGAACCTGATTGTATCCTCGAACCAAGTCAACCTTGGACAAGATGACCAACCCATTAAGTCCATTGGCAAAATCTTGAATGTGAGGCACGGGGTATCTATCAGGTATCGTGGCATTATTGAGCTCCCTGTAATCACCAACCAAGCGCCAGGAACCATCAGCCGTGGTGGTGACGTGAAGTGCGGATGAGTGATCGCTCTTTGAGGTCATGTTGAAGATGGGCTTTGTACGGCGTTCAAAGTCCTTCTTGGCGGCCAGTAATTTCTCCCCCATTAAACGCTGAGACCTTGAGAATACCGGATGTCCAGTTGTTGGGATATGATTGTAAATCCCATGCTTTGGAATCACCTCCGCAAATGCGGGCGTGACAAGTAACAGGAAACCATCCAAAATCTGTCCATACACGTCAGTGGAGTTTGACATAACCAAAGGCAAGGCAGGAGCAACAGCCTTGCCCAAATGACTGTAAATGGGACGGGAAGACATGGGATCAAACAAACGTTTACAGGGAAGGTCAATCACGAGGTTGTTTGCACGGAAATGTAAATGGGACGGGAAGACATGGGATCAAACAAACGTTTACAGGCAAGGTCAATCACGAGGTTGTTTGCACGGAAATGTAAATGGGACGGGAAGACATGGGATCAAACAAACGTTTACAGGCAAGGTCAATCACAAAGTTGTTTGCACGGATAAAATCGGCCCCCAAAATGGTCTGACCCAAATCCGCCAAGCGGGACTCCCATTTGTAATGTTGAGCCCCCAAGACAATGTTGTGAGAGATGCAGCCATAACCACGAATGACGGAACATTTGGCAGTGATGAACAAAGGAAAGCCGGCCATACTAGACTTTCTAACACGCAGTACAGGTACTAATTTGGGCACCGGAGCCTACCAAATAGGATTGATTATTCAATTTATTTGTGACAAATAACAAGCGACCACCAATGCCCATTACTGTTGGCCGGTCCCTTTGTTTCCCAGGACGCAGTGAACATGGGAATTGCCCAACCCAGGCGACGCACCACACAGAACAAAGGAGCAAGGTTGCTCAAAATTGAATGCCATAGGCCCATAATGCTGATGGAACCAACACTACATCTTCTGTCAAGACGCCGGGGGTGACCTTTTGGACCCCTGTGACGTGCCCTTCCAGAGACCAGCAACTCCCAAGATCGCCACGGACTGAGCAGACACGAGCTTGTCTTCCATGAGAGCCATGTCTTGAGGCGTCACCTCCTCCAACATTGGGACCAGGTGTGTGCAAACCTCTTGCGGAAGATGCTCCATGAATATTGTGCGGAATAGGAAACACGGCTCATGTTGACCCAACAAAGCCACCATCTCGTCCATCAACTCCGAGGGACAATGATCCCTCCAGCGGCAAGACTCACAAAAGCCGCTGAGCCCTCTGATAACAAGGAAGAGAAAACGTTGACAAGAGCCTCTTCTTGAGCTCCTCGTACTACGGTCCATCCGGGGGAGAGAGGAAAATGTCCGCCTCTCTCTTCGCCGTTGCCTGGTCCAGAGCTGCCACCACATGATGAAATTTCGTCTCATCAACAGCAATTGAACGCAAGGCAAACTGCGATTCCGCTTGCATGAACCACATCGCCAGTTCTTTGGACCAGAAACCAGGAAGCTTGACTGTGACGGAATTCACCACTGCCGGAGCCAATCCATCTTCCAATATGAGGACGAACCAGGGATACCAAACCCTTGGCGAACACCAACAGACTAGTTGGGAACTGTCAGGGTCACCATTGAAGGCTCAATAGTATGGAGTACTTATCTTCTTGTTTATTCTGATTTGAGTGGGTGTAAGAACGATGAATCACATGAAAGAGCACAAAGCTAGAACACGAGCAAGCACCGCTACAAAACCATTATTTGCCAAATAAAATGTCATTTAGGCTCACCTTAAGCCAGAGACTATCATTTCAAAGCAAAGGCATGTAAAGAATATCAGAAACTCAAGAAACGGGAAAACCTTACCGTTGCTCAAATAACAATGTTAATGATCTGTTCACATTTTTCAGGCTCTGTCCGTGGAATTCACTCACATTGGAGAATCTCATACTAGTGGTTCAAAGTCTGAAATGGAGGCCTTCATGGAGTCTAAAGGCTATCGAAAGGTGTCAAAAGTAACAAGTGGCCACCATAGGGCTAACGATTTCATATTTGCCAAAAAAGGTGTCTTCGATGATTTTTCTGTACCTAATGTGATTTCTTAAAAAACATCATTACTGCCAAAATGATTTATCATCCTTAAGAATGTTGGTTGAATGGTTCATAAAATCCTTTCAAAATTCAATATGATTTTGAGGTACAGTGATTTATTGGTGCTCTTTTTCCTTTCTCCACTTAACATGAAATGAATGGTCACTCAGACGGGAACAATAATTGGGCACTTTAGGATTATCTATAGCAGAGAGATTATATTGATTGAATAAGGACTCCAAAGACTTCAATGGTTTGTGATCCGAGAGAACCGTGAAAAATAGTATACCACGCAAATACACCTAACACTTGCAGAAGGCCTAAAAGATGGCCAGGGCTTCTAATTCAAGGACGGCATATCTCGTCTCTGTATTTTTACGAAAGCGACTTCCGCACTGGATAAGACGCCACTGATCCGACTGTTTCTGCAAAAGAGCAAAACCCAAACCATGAAAATTTGACGCATCTATCTGCAGCATTGTCTCAAATGAGACATCGAACATGCCCAGCACCGGATGTGAAACTAACGTGAAGGCCGTCCATGGCAACATCGCCACGATAACTGAAGCTATCACCTATCAAGAGAGACAAATCCCATTGGGCGCCGGAGAGATTTGGATCTTCCGAAGATTGTTATGATGGTAGTTAGGTCCTTGGCATCGGGGTGTAATGGCATTTGCCAATACCCTTTCACCACATCAAGTTTGGCAAAGCAACGATCCGTAGGACGAAAGCCACCAATAGCTTCTAGTTCGAATAACTTGTGAATTGCCCTTGGTCAAGTCTACACAGAAGCGTATATCACCATTAGGTTTCGGCACAATGACCGCAGGGTGGCACCATACTGTTGGGATATCTCCAACACCCTCCGTTATTTTACGCTTTTCCATATAATCCAGAATGGTTTATAATTGGCTCACCCACGACTTGTCCGCACATTGGACAAAGTTCCTCGGAGTTGCTGAATACTTCCGAATAAACAAAGCAAAGTTTTCTCCACAGCAGTTAACATTGTAATCTTTTTTTTAGTTTTTTTTTCAAGGGCTTTTCTAGCCGCTACAGGGAATGTAATCCCCAATACTATTAAAATGAAAGGTTATAATTCGTCTATTTATTGCCTTTCAATATTTACGTATTTGATGGACCAACGAATTAGAGTTGGCTGATCAGGCTAACCCTTGAATATAAAGTTGATCAGGAATTTTAGTCAAAAACTTGTCCAAGTCTGACTTAAATCCTGCCACTGGATCAACGTCTACATATGCCCTACGAATATTTGAAGGCAGCAACTTGAGCAATGAAGGAGTCCAAGAAAAAAGAGACTTGGTCTTCATTGTTCTAATTAGCCTGGATTTTCGAAGGCTTGAAGGTGCTCTCAAAACGCACATTAAGCCTCTATGATCGCTAGAAATAACCATAAATCCTGGGTTGGGACAAAGCTCATGGATGCTTTTGAAAACGTACAGTATCAGATACCTTTCGTACAGATCGGATGATAAAACTGGGAGAGAGGAAATCCAGGTCTGGCGATCTTACCAAACTTCTTCATACGAGGAATGAATCGGAATGTCTTCTTTTTCCTTTTGCGCACGAGATGATTCTACTGAGGAAATTTCAGCAAGAGGATATAGACGAGGGAAATATGGACCAATACAGTAATGTTCAATGCTTTGCATGTATAAAGGCTTATCTAAAAACCTCTAATTTCTTGACAAATCACAACTTGGATGTTTTGAGCCATAAAGTGATCTTTTAGTATGTCAACAAAAAGCTGACCAATCTGACACAATGACACTCATTAATATATGCAAATTTATGACTTGTAGGGGGGTGCAGTCCCTGGTGTCTGGAACAGCCATAATGGAAAAGAAACTTGATATATTTGGGATGCAGATTTGCACTTCCACAGAGGGAAGGGAACAAGTTGAGGCTATATGGGGCAGCCATCTTTCGGCCAGTCAAGACCAGGCAGATGCCCTTGTAGCATCACGGTCAGTTCATAGAACGTATTGAGGGAGTTACCAACGTCAGCATCAGCTGGTCGCCACACCACACCCCCTCCCCCGGGGAAAGTTTATTTCCCAAATGAAACAATCACGGAAAGAAACAACAGCAAATATAAGTTACTGACGAAATTGGTCATAAATCAGGCGTCCTCGCCTAGACACCCGAGGCTCCGAGATGCCTGGAAGGAGGTCAACCGACCGAAAAGCTGGCTTCAACCTGTCAACCGTCACGGTGTCAATCCTCCCATTCAGATCCAGCACGAAATAGTCAGAGTGACGTTCGATGATCTTATAAGGTCCCACATAAGGTGGAGTTAGAGGAGGAGTACAGGCATCAACACGAACAAACACGAAGTCAACTGTAGATAAGGACGAAGATGAGAATGGTGAAACAGAACCATGTCGACGGGGATTCACAAAAGGAAATTTTGAAATTCTGCGACGGATGTCGGCGACAAACGTTCCCGAAGCCGGAGGAACAGGGTCCGTGGAAAAGAACCGCCCTGGAACTCTCAGAGATTCTCCATAGGTCGCCTGAGCTGGCGAATAACCCAAATCATCCTTCACAGCAGAACGCAGCCCAAGCAAAACCCACGGAAGTTCCTGGTACCAATCATTGATATTCACCAGCTTGGCCATGAGAGATGCCTTTAAAGATCGATGAAACCGTTCCACCAGGCCATTCGTTTGAGGGTGATAAGAGGTGGTACGCGAGCATTTGAAGCCAAGAAACCGACCAAGCTCATGCCAAAGGGCAGACTCAAACTGTCTCCCACGATCGGTTGTGATTTTCTCCGGAATTCCAAACCTGGAGATCCAACCATGAACCAAGGCACCGGCACAGTCCCCACTGGACATGGTTTTCATGGGATAAACCTCCGGCCAACGAGTCCACCGATCCACCATAGTGAACAAGTAGCGGAATCCAGAAGAAGGGGGAAGAGGTCCAACGATGTCAACATGGAGGTGCCCAAATCGACCAGACGGAGGATCAAAATCACGTAGAGCATGGCGAGTATGACGGCCAACTTTCGAACGTTGACAAGACATGCAGGAGCGAACAAAGTCACGAATATCCTTTTTCATGTTGAACCACACAAAATCGGCCTGGATGGCCCGAGTGGTAGGACGTATTCCGGAGTGGCTTAGGTCATGAAATGTGCCAATAATCCGATTGACCCATGCTCGAGGGACGATGGGGCGAATTGATCCAGTAGAAACATCGCACAAGACCGTCACATCACCAACTTCTTTCATTTCGACCTCCAGACCAGAAATCGCACCCGGTAGAGCCTGAACATCGAGGTCCGCTGTTTGAGCATTACAAAACTCTAACCAATCAATGGCTGAGCCTGTGATGGATTTGATCCGAGAGAGAGCGTCAGCCACATAATTCGACTTCCCATCGACATGTCTAATATCAGTGGTGTACTCAGAAATTATAGAGAAATGGCGAGACTGACGATCATTCCAAGACAGGCCTTTGGAGTGCACTGCAGAGGCAAGGGGACGATGATCCGTAAAAACGGTGAATGAAGTACCCTCCACAAAATGTCGGAAATGAAGGATGGAGTTCTTTACGGTCAGCAGCTCCCGGTCAAAGGCGCTGTATTTCATCTCGGCCTTCGACAAAACTCGAGAGTAAAACGCCAACGGTTCCCACCCATCAGCAACCTGTTGCTCCAGGACGGCGCCTAACCCAGAATTGGAAGCATCACAGGTGACAGCTAGAGGCAGATCAGATTTGGGGAAAGCAAGCAAAGCGCGACGGGATAGAGCATCTTTCAAGATCTCCACAGCTTGCTGATGTCCAGGGGTCCACACAAAAGGGGTCTTGGGTTTTAACAAATCTCGAAAGGGGGCCACAAGGGACGAGCAACGGGGAATGAAGGGGTGGTAGTTATTCACGAGACCAAGAAGCTTTTGTAGACTTTGAACATCGGACGGAGGGGGGTAATCAATAATAGCTCGAACGCGATCCGGAAGGGGTTCTACTCCTGAAGGTGAAATTTTGTGGCCAAGAAACTCGATATTATCCACCCCAAAAACGCACTTTTCCTTGCTCACAATGAGACCGTAGCCTTGTAGGCGGCGAAACAACTCCCGCAGATGCCTCTCGTGATCCGATGCGGAAGATGAGGCCACAAGGATATCATCGATATAAGCAAAAACGCCCTCGAGGCCACGGATGACTCCATCGATAAAACGCTGAAAGGTTTGCGCCGAATTGCGCAAACCAAAAGGCATCCTGTTATATTCAAACAAGCCGAACGGGGTAATTATGGCTGTTTTGTGCCGATCCTCTTCTGCCATCGGGATTTGGTGGTACGCCTTGACCAGATCGATTTTCGAAAAGATGGTAGATCCTGACAAATGGGCAGTAAAGTCGTGGATATGAGGCAACGGATAGCGGTCAGGTGTTGTTTGGTCGTTGAGCAACCGATAATCTCCACATGGTCTCCAAGACCCATTACTCTTGGGAACCATATGTAAAGGAGACGAGTAGGATGAAGATGAAGGTTGGATAATACCAAGAGACAAAAGCTCATCAAACTCAGATTTGGCGATGTCGTACTTCATCTTAGAGAGACGGCGAGCACGTGAAAAACACGGCGGACCACTGGTTTGAATGAAATGGCTGACATCATGAGAAGCCGGAGCCGATGAGAACGTAGGTTTTAACAGGGATGGGTAGCGATGCAGCAGCCGTAAATACGGGCCAACATCAGATATTTGGCAAATTCCAGCCATAGGGTCCTGTTGAATCGAAGCAGTTAAAAGAGAAGTGGACGAGAGAAAGCAAGATTCTAACAGCCGCTTATTTTTGACATCCACCAACAGATCATGAGACCTCAGGAAATCGGCCCCCAAGATTGGCATGGAAACCTCTGCAACTATAAACTTCCACTCAAAAATGGTCCTCAAGCCAATATCCACGCGGTGCGTCACAGTGCCAAAAGTTGGAATTGAAACGCCGCTGGCATTGACAAGGTGGAAAGCCGAATCAGGACTGATGATTTTGAGTGAAGCAACCAGATGGCGGGGTAGCAGTGATCTGGAAGCTCCAGAGTCCACCAGGAAGCGGCAATTTGAAATGGAATCCGTAACGAAGAACAGAGAACACAAGGAAGGTGCAGCGATGGCAATTGTAGCTGAAGAAACAGGTGGAGAACAAATGGTGGCTGCCGTCTCCGAAAAGCGACAGCCCAACCTTAGTTTTTTGAACTGTCATCACGAGGGGCAGTACACTTATGAGGGTCCAGACACCTATATGCCTTTTTACCATACTTTCGATGTAAGTTGCACAAATAAGGGTCTTTTCTTGCCACTGCAGACGCAAATGATGTTCTGGCCGTTGCTGATGACAGGTTCAAGGCCTGTTTGTAAAACCGATCAAGTGGTTCGTCCAACTGAGTTGCCAAGGAAGCATGTGCATGTTTGGGAAAAGCGCGGAGGAGTTTGTCCTTGATGAGGTAGCCCAAAATGTCATCAATTCCCGATAACAGGGACTTAGATTGAGCAAAGAGTTCCGCAATTGGCAAACTATCCGCACTCAAGTCCAAAAACATAGCAATCCGCTGAGTCGGTTTCACATTGAAAATCTTGAAAAGATTACCCTTCAAGGTCAGATACGGGTTCGGGTCAGAAACTTCCAAGGACAGGACGGAGCTCGGGACCCTCGAAATGACATCCGCCCCTAACGCCGAAACAACATGGTCAAATTTCGTGCTTGAAGCCGTGATGTTACGAAGGCGAAATTGAGCTTCTGAGAGGAGAAACCACTTCTCTGGCTCATGACTCCAAAAGGGAGGCAATTTCACGGTCACGGCAGACGCCGGAGACACGGTGGTAAGGCCGCCTTTTTCCATCACGTTGGGGTCACCAATTGTAGCATGTGTACACGGTCAGTTCATAGAACGTATTGAGGGAGTTACCAACGTCAGCATCAGCTGGTCGCCACACTCCCTTTACCCTCGCATTCGCCGAACTCACGATCTCACCAGGCCGAAACATTTTGAGAGGTCTCCAAATTGTTGTGCTATGCAGCCTGCAATCACAAGTCTTGAGTATGGCCCATGGGGGATCACACCTAGGTGCCTCATCTATGAAACGGCGGCTTTGCACGGTGGTGTGGTTCCCGGGGATGGACAATCAGATTGAGGAACATGTTTGTCACAGCTTGGTGTGCCAGACCATTAGCGAAAAGCCATTGAAAGTAGAGCAACGACCTCATGCTACTCCCACCCGACCGTGGGAGGCTGTATCAATCGATCACTTTGGGCCTCTCCCCAACAATTCATGCATCTTGGTCGTACGTTGCGACTTGCCCCAATATCCGGTGGCTACATTTGTGTGCTCCATCTCAGCTCAAGACACCATTGATGCTCTCAAAGAAGTCTACACTACCTATGGTTTTCCCACAAAACAGCGTTCAGACAACGGACCTGCATTCCGGGCACGGGATTTTGTCTCGTTCTGCGAAAGGTCAGGGATTGAGCACTCATACAGAGGCCCACATCACCCGAGGGCAAATCCCGCTGAAACATTCATGCAAGTCCTTAAGCAAATATTTCAAGTTTCGGGGAAATCCCCAGGGGATTGAAAGGCACCCTGCAAGATGGGCTAAGAGCATACCAAACCACGCCCCACCCAATCACCGACATTCCACCCCCCTCATTCATGTTCTTGAATTACAAATCCGAACTCCTCACCCTCCCTGGGGCGCCAACCAGACACACGGATGAAGCCAAATCACGTGACAGGACAACGCGTATTCAAGCTGCCAAACAATTGAATGAAAAATCCAAAAAAACATCCTCCATCAAGCCTGGTCACTTCGTTCTCATATGAAATCATGCCCGTATGTCAAAATTCAACACCAAGTTCCTCTCCAACCTTGTCCTCAATCAGGAAGGTCATGCTACATTCCTGGTCAGGAATGAAGGTAACCAAGCTATCTATATTTGACAGGAGGATGACCTAAAACTAACAGAAAAGCCAATCCTAGAGCCACCCATTGTCCATGCCCAATTGATCCCAAAGCCACCGCTTCTGGTTGGACGACGCCATAGGGGCAAGGCCCCCAAATCCCTCCCCTGCCGAATCCCCAACGGAACAACTCGTCAAGAGATCCTCCTCACCCTCTCACCATCAGTCTCTGGCACGGTTCTGACCAGACAGCGAATCTCAGGACACACTCAGTGGTGCTTTGCAACGACTAAGACAACGCCAAGCCAAGCTGAGTGAACCTACTGCACCTTCAAGATCAAAATGTTCATGCGGTGCTCCAGACCGTCTTGATTTTGGCCGCGAAGAGCGTCGTGTGGGTTAATAATACAATTTCTTGTCTCATGAATTGATATATCGTTGAATTATGTAATGTTTAAATATAGGTCCTTACCACTAAATCTGTTATTTTAGATGCTAGTGACCGTGTCAAGCATTTAGTAATTCGGGTCGTATTAGTAACACACATGTGACCCCCAAGAACCAAAACGTGAAAGTTTGGGTCAGCTTTGCCACCATCAGAACCTCACATGGGTGTGGGAAAGAAATGTGACTTGTAGAAAACCACTTCTTTTGACTTCCTTATAAAGGATGTTCAAAAGATCATGAGAGCTGTCAAGATCGACAGCGAAAAGACTGAGAGCAAAATTGGCGGGGCAAACCCTCAAGCAATATGATCCAAGTCAACCTCATAAAGATCGAGGAAGTGTTAAGAAAGCATCCTGACCGCAAAGACCTGACCTGTCCAAGGAACCCGCCATTTTCTCTCTCAGCTAATAATGGTGCTTGCTTTCACCCAGCAACACCTACACCTTGACTTCAAACCGTGACGAAGATCTGCTTATTTCTAGCTGTCACGGAAATGGGCACCAGAAATTCTCTTGTTAGAAATTATGCCAATCACAACGACCAAAGCAAACATTGGCTTTTGAATCAAAATTTCAAATGTTTCTGGCTAGTGTTCAAAAGTTAATAAATCTAAAATATCCAAGACGCTACTCCTTCTAATGGACTGCCAAGAAAATCAGAGCACTAATTACACAACAAAAAATCTATAGCAAAAGTGGAATCAAAATTTTGGTGAAAGCAATACAAGTTGAATCAGAGGGGTGAGATTCAAGCGCCTTGTGGGCCTCCCCATGATCAATGAGAGAGGCTTGAAAATTCAGGTCAAAACGCAAGAACAGTGCATATTTGCCAAGCAGTTCCTTTCTCCTGATGAGTTCAAAGGCCTTGGTAAATCAACAAAGGTTACGTTTTGAAGCAAGCTATTGCGGTCATACGTCCATTTGGACGGATGCTACTCTAGTTTCCCTCATACCTTAAGTGGAACCAACTTGAAAGTTCCCGATTTTAAGCTTATTTTGCCAGCTTCTTTTAGAGTATGCCATGTACATATTTGATTCCAAATGTGTTACCGTTTGAATAGGGCNGAGGCGCTCGACCTGACACTAACCTGGCTCAGACGGTTGTCGGGATCATCAGCCGCGTGGGCGTGGGCGTGGGCGTGGG
>NC_081444.1:3484468-3484563 GCF_007210705.1 Tigriopus californicus
CGATCTCTACTCCTGAGGAAATGTGCTGGGGTTGAACGCAATCTAGCTTGTTTCCAATTGGCGTCAATTAGCAATAAGTCAAAAATATCCACCTC
>NC_081444.1:3484599-3484667 GCF_007210705.1 Tigriopus californicus
ATTGTCGTTTCCATTTACGATCAAAAAAATGTATTTTGAAATCCAAAAAAATAAGATCAAAGGCAGCC
>NC_081444.1:3484703-3484784 GCF_007210705.1 Tigriopus californicus
CAACAAAAAAATGTATTTTGAAATCCAAAAAAATAAGATCAAAGGCAGCCCAAACTCAAAACTTTGCATATTTCATGCAAA
>NC_081444.1:3484819-3484898 GCF_007210705.1 Tigriopus californicus
GATCAAAAAAATGTATTTTGAAATCCAAAAAAATAAGATCAAAGGCAGCCCAAACTCAAAACTTTGCATATTTATGAAA
>NC_081444.1:3484934-3485339 GCF_007210705.1 Tigriopus californicus
AAACAAACAAAGCATTGTCGTTTCCATTTACGATCAAAAAAATGTATTTTGAAATCCAAAAAAATAAGATCAAAGGCAGCCCAAACTCAAAACTTTGCATATTTCATGCAAATCTAATGTAAAAAAAAAACATTTTATGATATAATGATGACGTTTTACAACATTTGGCAACCAAAACAAAAGGCTGGTGGCATTAACTAATAGATCAAAACCGACCTATGTCACAATTGGGGAACGCTTGAATTTAGTGGTAAAATCACTCAACCCTTAAGCGTAACATAAAACTTATTTTTTGATTGGCAAAAATATCTCCAACAATATGTAGTACATTTTCTTAAACTGTTGTAGCTTGTAAATCAATTCAAACCCCAAAAGAACTGCAAATTTTTCAAGAAATATTTTTTT
>NC_081444.1:3485379-3486946 GCF_007210705.1 Tigriopus californicus
TCTTCTTTGGATAGTTTGAGCAATGAGAAATAGGTTTGCCTCAGTGTGGATTGCCTAACGTACAAATCACTTTCAAATCCGNCAATATGTAGTACATTTTCTTAAACTGTTGTAGCTTGTAAATCAATTCAAACCCCAAAAGAACTGCAAATTTTTCAAGAAATATTTTTTTTGTCCCAGTTTCATCACTAATTATATGGGAGAATTGAACCAATGCCAAACATTGTCCATACTAGAAATCGGACTTGAAATTGATTTGCACGTAGAGCAGGAATTCAAAAGGGTTTCTCGTAACTGGTTTTCTTCTTTGGATAGTTTGAGCAATGAGAAATAGGTTTGCCTCAGTGTGGATTGCCTAACGTACAAATCACTTTCAAATCCGATCTCTACTCCTGAGGAAATGTGCTGGGGTTGAACGCAATCTAGCTTGTTTCCAATTGGCGTCAATTAGCAATAAGTCAAAAATATCCACCTCAAATTCCTTGACTCTTCAAACCGGTTTTTTTTTATGTACAGTCTCTCGTTGCGCAGAGAGTACGTATTATTGTTCCTCTTGCCATTTACTCTTCCAGCTTTTCTTCCAGGATTTACTGTCTCCTGCTCCATTTTCAAAAACCAACGCTCTACTCATTTACTCTCCCCTGCTCCATTTTCAATAACCACTTCTCTACTCACAGTTCTTCCAACTGAATATGTAACATTGTTAGCACATATACCCACCTAAAAAACCCATTTCCCACAAATGCCCCATGATGCTTTGTTGCTACTGGCAAAAGAGCAAATGGTCGCCTGATTCAAACAATCCATGAAAAAAATCCTAAAGAAAAGGAACAAATGAAAAAAGTGAAAGAAAGTGATTCTTAACCATTATACGTAATAAAGTTTAAACTTCCTTGATCATTGTATTTCAAGATGTTCTTTGGATTGAGTCTTGCCTTTACATCAGTAAGAATTTAAATTTCCATGAAGACATCTCAGTGAAAAACCTAACATGAAAGTATGACCTAACATTAAAGTATGAATTATCCAATTTTAGTTGAAGGAAATCAGTAACCCTCTGATTTTTGGCCATCTAAAGACTGACCCTTTGTTTTGGTTCTGACCTCAAAATAACGTTCGAAAATGTAAATAAACGCAAACGATGGGGGCTTACCATTCGCCACTAGGCAATAGAAGTTGATCAACGTAGAGGAATAGCCCTCTAGTTAGATCATTTGTACCTATGCCCCTGGAGAGTAAAACTGGCAAGTGCTTAATGGTCGAGGTTCCTGATAGGACAAGGGAAACACTGGAGGAGGCCAGAGTGGAGCACGTCTTATTATGAACCCACAGCATTTCAGATGGATGGGCAAGTTATGCCCATCTTGATGAAATTGAAGATGGGATTTACAGCCATATTGTGATCATGCATGATCAACCTATGTAATTGGAAAAAGAGAAATGCTATTAGAAAAGTGATAAATGATTAAGTAAGTTGCAAAGGTGCGTGAAACCGAATGCCAAGTTTGAAAAATCGGGCCAATATTGTTTGGACACGCAATGTTATAGCTTAATCATTCCCTTGATC
>NC_081444.1:3486954-3487480 GCF_007210705.1 Tigriopus californicus
ATGACGTAAAACTGTGTCTTTCAATCGTTCTCCAATTCGAGACTGCTTCAGACCCAGGGAGAATCAAAGCGATGTCATAGCTCTGGCCACCCTGAATTACGTAGGCAACCAGATTCGTGGCCGCGTTCGTGTTCTGTGTCAACCTAGAGGATGTACGGTACAGCAGTTGTCAACGGGCTGGCTTTGTTTGGAAGCCTTCTCAACAGGGAGTCTGTCACTTCCAAAAAGACCTAACAAGTTTGTATTGCATAATAAGGCAAAGCTGTGAATAGTTTACGTCAAATTTGACTCTCCTTGCGTTCAACGAACATATTGTACAGCATTAAAATGTCTTTTGCCATTAGAATTGCATCAATAAGCTATTTCTCTATAAAATGTAGCTGTCACGGTGATTTCTCGGATGCTGCCAGTGTCAATTTGGGCTGAAGCACTTCAAAAAAGAAAGTACAACCATATTCAACAAATTAAATTGTAAAGTATATGGGACTTGTTTCTTGAGAGACCCTGGAAATTCACATGCGATAAT
>NC_081444.1:3487516-3493428 GCF_007210705.1 Tigriopus californicus
GATTAAGTAAGTTGCAAAGGTGCGTGAAACCGAATGCCAAGTTTGAAAAATCGGGCCAATATTGTTTGGACACGCAATGTTATAGCTTAATCATTCCCTTGATCACAAGACCTCGAAAAAAAGTTTAAACCTCATGCAATTCCCTTGACAGACTTTTTTTGACACAGATTCATTTCTTAACCGTCATCAACGGGGTGCTTTTGGCTTACCTTTGGTTCTCGGACAAATATATTTCGGCAACGTTTGAACCCGCTCGCACATTTAGTCCGTATTTGTGTTGGGCGAAATATTTCGGGAACCCGTCGCTCTCATATGAGAATTTAAATGAAAAAACATGGTGGTATGGCGAACAAGATCTGAATAGATGGGAAGATTAGAGTGAGCGCGTAAGCCTGTCATTTCGATTTTTTATTTAGATTTAAAGCTAGTCTGACCGCAGGGTTTGGGGAGCACAAGAAAGCGGACGTAGAAAAGAAGGAAGGGGAGGAGCCATTTTCATTCTCTGCTATAAAACGAGACGGTCAGCTTAGGCTAGTCATCAGTAGCAACAATCCTCAATCTTAGATACCATCTCAAAAGTATCCCTCTCAATTCATCAAACACCATGAGTTACTTTGAGCTTGTCTACACGAACTTGGACCGGATTGAGTACGAGACCCTCCGGGCTTTGGAAGCCAATTACCCTCCGGAGGCTGAGGAAAATGGCTTGGGATGTCAACTTGAACGGCTACGTGGTCCCTTCTCCACCTGAAGAAACTTCCAATTCGTCAGTTGCGGCANATGGGGTGTAACAATCAAAGATCAAACGCTCATTCCGACGACCCTTCCAAAAGTTGAATAAGGTTTTTTTCTCAGAAAGCAGAAGTCGAACCCACGCTCTCTGGGGAGCCTGTCGTGCCTCTGACGGATATGTTAACCACCCTGCTACCATGGTTACCTTTCAAGTGAGCATAGTTTGAAGGATCTAGAAGGGATTGTGATGGTAAACGGAGGCGTTTTATTGACGTCTTATGTATTGCATCCGATGAATACAATTCGTCCAAGGACGTTTTTAACTACCTTTGCGTCTGATTCGCAAACGCAATCATGACTGGCAGCCCTGATATCTTGACTAACAAATCGGACAAGGCGGATGTACGGTACAGCAGATCGGGTGCAGGTGCTCAGTGTCTACACTTGTAAACGACATGACTTTTGGAACTTGAAATGGCAGTAGTGAATTAACTTGAAATTTTTCTCCGCATCCATTTCCCCACAGATATGTGACCATCTCTAGTTTTGGTGTACGTAATTGTTGAATAATTTCAGCGATATGTACTCTGTCATGGCAGAGTAGTGGTTGTCGCCTAGATGTTTATTGAGGATAGAGGTGATAGGGCATTTAAGCAGAGATGAAGCTATTACGTGTGATGAGCGAAGATGTGGAGGGAGCATGAGAGATAACTAAGGGTGACTAGGATAAGAATACATGTCTCAAGCAATGTACCTTAAATGAGAAAAATAATCGCAAGGACATATTTGAGGTAAAATTGCCTTGTAAACACGAGCAACACATTCTTCTTATTTGGTTTGGCGATTGTTTGTTCTTAACAGAATCTGCGGGGAAGCACAAATTGTAAACAGAAGCTTTCTTTCCGTTTTTTACAATTTCAACATCGGTGAAAAGAAAAGAACACCAGCCGAAGGAAAAAGATGCCACTTAATATTTTAGCTCAGACTAAGGAGCTTGGTCAAAATATTCCCGATTTGATTTTAAGGGATGATAAATGTGTTAGGAAACTGATCAATAGCAGAAAAAGGAGACTTCAAAACCACGAAAGTGAGAGCCAAATGACCCTTACTCCTTATGATTACAGTTTGCAAAAATCATAACATCATTCTGAAGCGGAGTTAACTTCTATCGCAAATTCCTCTCACGAGTCTGTTGATCCGAAAGGCCTATTTTCCAATTTCTACTCGGTTTTGTCCCAGGGAATTTATCTTTGATATTTGCCAAACCTCTTAAATTGCCCAAGCAATGCATATTTTGTTTGCATTTAACCTTTTACAATGTATCAAAACAATTGCATATATAAACATGACCAACGATCACTTGCATTAGCACAATTTACTTGACAAAAATGATTTCTTTAAGACTTTCAATGGAGCAACATACGTTACCTCATACCTTTTTCTCTTGACTCCAAGCTTGGCAATGTTTTCCCAAAAAGTCATGGTAGATTTTGGGCCAAAAATTACCAGTGTTTCATCTTACATGACGTAAAACTGTGTCTTTCAATCGTTCTCCAATTCGAGACTGCTTCAGACCCAGGGAGAATCAAAGCGATGTCATAGCTCTGGCCACCCTGAATTACGTAGGCAACCAGATTCGTGGCCGCGTTCGTGTTCTGTGTCAACCTAGAGAGGCAAGAGTAACTAGTACTGATGTGATCAATCTGCCTGCGCCTCAAACTTTCAAACCAGTACTGCCAAGTTTGATCCAAGCTGGATTTTTTAGGTCAGGGAAGCCTTATATTTTCTGACCAAAAAAATCCAGCTTGGATCAAACTTGGCAGTACTGGTTTGAAAGTTTGTGGCGCAGGCAGATTGATCACATCAGTAGTAACTAGTGCCAGCGCCTTCGGAGGTTTTGAGGAAAAAAGGGACACTCCTTCCAGCACTCCTTACTCTTGCCTCTCCAGAGGCCTGTTTTTTAGAAGCTCTAGCCTCAGAGTTAGGGGCTTGGACGTTAATTAACATGAAACTACGCACGTCATAGTGCTGAGCGGATGCTCATTCTCAGTAACATCTAAGCTTTAACTCCGAGGCACCAGTGTTTTAAGATCTCGCTCCAGGTCGATACCACGCACTTGGACATGATACTGGCCGATTGCATGGGTCAGACTTGCCCTCAGCCCACTTTTCTCCTGTTCTATACTATTGCATGCCATGGCAGTAGCAAACCCTCCTAGAGCCATATCATGAACTGGAACACCAAGAGTTCCAAGGATTCCTGTACTTTGAACATGTCATTGCCAAGACAAATCCTTATTCCATTCCTCCGAAGACAGAGGATAGGCAAGAGTAGCAGGCCCAGCAGATCGTACTGGCCTCGTTGTCCAATCTGTTCAGACAGACATTTCGACACCTTCAAACTGACTCGCGGCCTTGTCAAGAACCTTGCACCTTGCCGCCTGCCTGTTCCTGAAAAAGGTCGGATCCGAGCCCTGTTGAGGCAAAGTGCAAGGGAGGTGTCGGAATGCTGGCATCCAATTATAACGAGTTTAGAAAAGCTGCCAAGTACCTGCAAATTAACGGACTCGTCGAGGAGTCTGTTTGTTCACACCAATGCGGCCTATTTAACAAACCGTTGCATTCGAGGACGAGTGCGGCTTTGAGCGATCAAGCCTTTCCCGACGAAGATGCACTTGGACCACGGCCAAGGGATGACGAGGCTACCAATCAGAAAGATTCCATCCAAATAGGTGATGAAATGACCGAGAGCAATTTGGACGAGATGATTTGGCATTGGACCACATTGACCTCGAAATCCATGCCCACATGGATGAAGGATACGAATTCATTGCAGTGGTCCGAGCCAAGTGGACCAAAATCAATTATGGGCGTAGTACTCTGCTATTTCGGTGGCCAATGGGCCTCTTGTCCTGATCAAGAAGAACCAACAGCCCATATTTGCATACTACGAGCTCTGCCAACCAGAATTGCACAACCACCATGAATACCAACCGAGTGGAAGTAATCTACAGTCCAGTGGAAAAAGCAGAGTTTGAGTCATTCCAATACATTGCCAACTACGTCTACCATTCACCGCCAAATGCCGTCTTCGTGACTGAGGATGGTTGGGAGGTGGAGGCCCACGAAGTGGTCTTGACATCGCTGTCCATGCTTTTAAAGGACCGCTTTTTTTAATTACGAAATGGCAATTGGTCTGATTGAATGACCTTCCGGATCGAGGTCCCCAACATCCGTCGGAGTGTGTTGTCTTCTGTGGTCCAACTAATGTATTTGGGTGGAACACGAATGCTAGCCGAGGACTACTTGGACTTCTGTCAAGCCTCCGACAACTGAAAGTCCTTGGCTTCATCACTCCCGAGGAATCAGCCCTTTCGCCGCCCTATATGTTCCATTTTCGTCCAATGGAGGTCCAGATTTGAGGTGCTGCTCCTCGGCCAGGCAGCTTTCCTGACGAAGTTTATTTGGGACCTCGCATTATGGAGCAAGACCTCGAGGAGCGCCCGTGAAATAGACCCATCCAAGGTCTCGGGAATGATGAAGCCCTAGAACTGGAACCCAATAACCACCTTGGCGAATAATTTGAAGCGGCGAGTTCTGAAGTAGTCTTGGGGTCTTTTGGCGAAGACGACGATAGCTCGGCGGATCACGATACCGGCAGTCAAAACAAATTGTGTCCCAGCGATTTTTGCCCAGAGTTCGAGCATGATCAAGTGTTAGCTGAATGGCGCTCTGACTTTTGTTAATGTTGATAATGCTGAATATATTTATTTGAACTCGATTTCTCCAATTGTTCGTCTTTCTTTGTTCTTTGCGTTTTGCTAATGTTAAATTTTTTTGAACGATCGATTATGTACAGGAGCAACTTCAATCATAAAGTCTTAAAATCTTTCATACCTGCGCACGATTCAACTCACAATAGGAATAAAGTTTTTGTGCAAAAGCCAAGATTTTTAATAACGATTTTCGTTGATATTGAAAGAAAACGAACAACTATTGTAAAAAAAAACAATCAAATTGGATTTTCGCTCAGATTAGTATACTAATCCAATTAAATCCTAAAAAGAGGAAATGTGTTTAAAAACGTAATCAATAGATGGTGGAGGTAGCCTTATTTGGGTTTCCAAATTATTTTTTTTCAAATCCATTGAGCAAACGATATGATACCTCTATTTCAAAGATTGCATTTGCAACAAATTTGACTACAAGTGGCGCCAGTTATATTTTAAAGCAATTGCCCAGAAATATAAGCTTTTTCTATGCCTAATATATAAATGGCAATATTTCAATTTATCGAAGCAGGTTCAGAAAGGATGGAAACTTGCTCCTAGATCCTGTTTTCTCGTGTTTGATGCCAAGGATCAGTGCAAGAACCCATGAGTAAATGCTGTGTCACAACAAATCAGGGCCAAGAGAACTCCAAACATTCCAGTGCCTGATGGCCTCTCCCGTTAGTTTTCAATGGATTATTTTCAATAGAGGCCTTAATTTTATTTGGTGGCAAGGATTGACTCGTGTTTTCGACATTTGGAGTTTAAGAATTCATCAAAGAAGAATAATGGGGTGTAACAATCAAAGATCAAACGCTCATTCCGACGACCCTTCCAAAAGTTGAATAAGGTTTTTTTCTCAGAAAGCAGAAGTCGAACCCACGCTCTCTGGGGAGCCTGTCGTGCCTCTGACGGATATGTTAACCACCCTGCTACCATGGTTACCTTTCAAGTGAGCATAGTTTGAAGGATCTAGAAGGGATTGTGATGGTAAACGGAGGCGTTTTATTGACGTCTTATGTATTGCATCCGATGAATACAATTCGTCCAAGGACGTTTTTAACTACCTTTGCGTCTGATTCGCAAACGCAATCATGACTGGCAGCCCTGATATCTTGACTAACAAATAGGACCAAAGTTTCTACAGACAGCCTAAAGGTAATTGTGGCTGAATTGGCCTTTTGTTATGACAAGTCTTGGCCGAGGTGCGTCCATAATTATCAGTGGTTTATGACGCAATAGAAAACAATAAAATAAAGTCCTCTCCCGGCCCTTTTTTCAGCAGTAAGGAGCTTAACAATATCAATGACTAATATTATTTGTTCACGCTCGGCTACTCAAGCTGTAAATTGAACATCCGATTTTGATAAGAAATTCGGATGAAGCGACGGGCCTCCCATTGCTTAATTA
>NC_081444.1:3494765-3494873 GCF_007210705.1 Tigriopus californicus
TCGATCCGCCAACGAATTAGAGTTGGCCAATCTGGTTAGCTCTTGAATCCTGCTACAGGATCAAGACCTACGTAAATACTCCCTATGAATATTTGAGGGTAGGAAATT
>NC_081444.1:3494905-3524268 GCF_007210705.1 Tigriopus californicus
ATGAATATTTGAGGGTAGGAAATTGAACAATGAAGGAGCCCAGAACGAAAAGAGAGAGGCGAACTTCATTATTTTAACTAGCCTAGATGCATGAACGCCTGAAGTTAATGATGTGTTTCGAACCAGAGTGTCAGCTTTTTAGCTTCAAGGACCTCCGTTAGAGCTCCCATCACGAGCAAAAGAGAGCACACAAGCGAAGTCAAAATCGTTTAAATGAGTGACAAAACGTGACCCTGCCTGTAAAATCCTCCGATCGCTTTCAGACGCGTACATCAGAGATGGTCATAAAACACTGTTTCTATTAACATTGAAAAAACGTTAAGGCAACAGGAATAACATTGATTTTTCGGTTCGAAACCCACCACTATTTGAAGGTACTCTCAGCAAGCACGTTAAGCCCTTACGATCACTTGCATTGAGCCTAAATCCTGGGTTGGGACCAAGCTCATGGATGCTTTTGAAAACATATAGTAGCAGATACCTTTCGTACCTCCTTTGAATACCATACAATCCCAATCTTTCACACCTCTCCCAGTACAAGAGCTCCCTTGTACCTTTGATGCTCCTGGTAAAATATATTTGGACCTGCACAACCTTTACAATTAATTACAATAAATTCATATAACATGACATATTCGTTTTATTAAACCGACTTTGTTATCGTCTCTAATCTAATTCATAAGAAAGAATCAAGCGGCAATTTCGATTCTCACCGTAATCAACAGAACGAGTACGCTTAGTCGGATTCAGAGCTAGTCCGATTGCAGGGTTTGGAGAGCACAAGAAAACGGACGCCGAAAAGAAGGAAGGGGAGGAGCCAGCTTCATTCTCCGCTATAAAACGAGACGGTCAGCTTAGGCTCGTCATCAGTGGCAACAATCCTCAATCTTAGATACCATCTCAAAAGTATCCCTATCCCTTCATCAAACACCATGAGTTACATTGAACTTGTCTACACGAACTTGGACCGGATCGAATACGAGACCCTTCGGGCTTTGGAAGCCAATTGCCCTCCGGACACCGCGGACACGACCCTGATCATGGATGACGGCATCGAACTATCCGCCCACGAATTCGTTCTTTCGGCCTTCTCGAGCGTTTTCAACCGCACTTGTCGTCATCTCCAGCCGGATTCGAACGATGGGAAGTATTGGATCTGTCTGCGGCACATTCCCACCCGCATCATGGAGAGCATTCTCAGCATGATGTACAAAGGAGGGGCGATATTTCCGGCTCAAGATTTCCGGAGGCTGAGGAAAACGGCTCGGCATTTCAGCTTGAACGGCTTCGTGGTCTCTTCTCCCTCTTCATCAGTTTTGGGAACCAGCTTCCGAACGTTTCAAATCCGCAAGCGGTGCTTCTTCTGGGAAGAGACTATGAATGATGAAGAGGACTTGGGACCTCGAATGATGAGGCCTAATGCTGAATCTCGTCCTAGGTCGGTGTCTATTGAAGAATAGAAACAAAGGGAGATGCCCAAAGCAGTGATGCCTCTAAGTTACCTTGGAAGTATTTATTCCAATATGCTCCATTACATTTCAATGTTTTTCATTTTAAATCTAAAGAACAATAATTTGAAACTCTATTCCTGAATAAAAACGTGAAGGTGCAAACATATGTTTGAGTTCATCATTTCACAAAATGGAATTGGTCAAGGGTTCCATGTAGTCTATCTATGTATGTCATTACAAGCATTATGTTAGTATTTTGCCTCTTATTTGGTTTAATTTTGATTTTTTTTTCGATGGATCCTGTATTTTCAATGCCTTGACAAGCCTCAACCACCAGCACAGGGTTCTAATCTGAAAATAAAGGGGCGAGGAAAATTCATGAAATTTCCTTGATCTATGATCGTATTCAGTACGTACATAGGTCCCCATACAAAAAGACATGGATTTGATATTGGTTAGTATGCTGTTGACGTTATCGTAAACAATAACGGTAAACGGGACCCTCCTTTTTAGGTATTGGAACCATGATCTTGGGTCTTTATTTCTGTACCCTTTTTTGTTTGGACTGGAAGGCCTACCAAAGGTTCTTCAAGCTAAAGTGTAGTGATGGGTTTCGAACCGAAAATCTTCACTAGCTTGTCTCGATTTAGCTTCCGTCACGAATGTCAAGAGACTTGAAATTGCCATCACAATTCTTGTAAATTCGGATTTTCGACATAGCTATAGCATCATATGCAATTAATAACGGGATCAAAAGGCCGAGAAAAAGCGGAAACTGAAATAGCACTAAATTACCTGAGTCTCAAGACGGCTTTATAAAGAGCCATTTTGTATTTTGTCCTAACATCAAACTGTACCTACACACCTAGCTTGATATTTAGATGAAGATATTAATCAAGAAATAAAAGACAAAGAATAGTCAGCAATTAAGGAACCTCAACTAGGTGCAATGCAAGAACCACACAAAAACACACAAGTGTCCTCAACGAGCAGATCTAACCAAAACACAATCAAGTCATTAATTATCAGTAGTTTCGAACTATCGACCAATTCAATCAAACTAAAAAGACAAAGAATAGTCAGCAATTAAGGAACCTCAACTAGGTGCAATGCAAGAACCACACAAAAACACACAAGTGTCCTCAACGAGCCGATCTAACCAAAACACAATCAAGTCATTAATTATCAGTAGTTTCGAACTATCGACCAATTCAATCAAACTAAATAGAAGGATTCTAAATCAGGTCGATCATGTTCAGCAGTCATTGTTCGCCAAGGTTCACAGTGTACATCATCCATGGAAAAGAGCATCCAAGAAAGAAGATCTGAAGGGAGACTTGAACCGAACGAGTACGCGGAGAAACTTCTTTTCCCAAAGAATGTTTAGTAAATGTTTGGCAGACAGTTCCAACTGAAGTACAAGCTGCTCACAATTTAGAGACATTGAATACATCGAATGAAGACTTATTATAACCAAACTCTGTCATGCACCTATTCGTGTCTGAGAGTTAGTAAGTTCAAGCTCAAATAGACATGAACTCTACACCTTGGATAATGATTCAGAGATGAATAAACCATACCACCTCAGAGAAAAACTGCCAAATCTGTAATTACTTGCAACCCTAATAAATTTAGATGGATTCTTTGATTATCAGCTTACCCACCTCGTCGGACAAGTGAGACGACTGACAGGGTGTTTGAATAGCCTTATTCAAGGTTGACAGAAATATCCAAAAAATATCTTGGCAATTTTTGGGATATAAGCGTTTAATCTGGGCAATAATTGAAGAAAGCGATTCGATCGAAAGTGCTTCTTATGATTGTGCGAAAAATAGAAAACTGCTAAGATGGATTTGAGTATTTTTCGCAAATATAGCTTTTTGACCACCGTGATGAGAAGGGTGAGACCCGAGGACCGGAGACAACTGTATCCGTCCAAGAGCCCACCTTACTTACATCTCACCCGAAAGTCGTGAAAACAAAATCAAATTGAATGAATAAATGGTGATTCCAATTTATACATCCACAACCACACCACGAGCAACCAAGGAGCAACAGAGGAAGTCACACCTTGCTGGGATATTCCTGAGCGATAAGGACTCGAAAAGACAAGAACAAAGTAAAAAATCTACTTGTGTAAAGGAGACACAAACGGTATGCCATTCTATATACTTACTTATAAGTGTCATTAACACATTGTCATTAAGTTTCCCCATAACACGGACATTAATTTCGTCCAACGAGACAATGAACGTATTACATGTATCCAATCCCATTGGAACTACAACAAAAATACGAATTCTAATTCAATCATGCGCCACTCATTTCTTGAGAGAGGCCCAAAACTCTATAGAACACACTGCCTACCTCCCTTCGGATCATCTATGTCTGAAAAAATCCACTCCCCAATTCAAGGAGGACCTGGATAACTTCCTCCAAACCATTCCAGATCAACCCCCAATACCCGGGTATCATCGATCAGCAAATTCAAACTCGATTTCTGATCAGATGTACTTTCGAGTGATCACATTTTTGTGCCTTGAACCGTCTATGTACAGTAAATCAATTATCATTTTCATTATCATTATTACTTGGGTACAAGACATGGCAAGCGTTGCCGTAGGATGTTCCATTCGAGGGAAGAATGCCACTCAAAAGACAAGTCGTGTCATAACGGAATTATGGAATCACGGAATAAAGGAATTATCTTTCTTTGTTTCTAGTAATGTTGATTATGAATAGAGGGCGGATTAAAAAATGATGTTTTGAGTTACAAAATGTCATTTTATGTTTAAAAAAAATTGACTCGTCAGTTTCAAGTGTCAGCAGAAAATAATTCCAGAGTTTAGGTCGTTGAAAACGTTTCAAAAATGAGTATTTTCGGTAGTATTCAATTCAATTCATTAACCATCTTTAATTACTTAACCTCTTTCTCATAAACTGTAACATTAATACTCTGTACTTTCTGAGTATTAATATTAGAGTTTCTTGCCGTTTTCTGGAATAAATGTTTTACGTAATTTAGTTGTAAAACTTGTACTTTTTTTGTCTCGGCTAATGATTGTTGAAGGTTTGCAACAAAAACATAAAAAGTTATGATGGAAAAGCAGCATCAAAAATTATCAGGTTTGTAAAGCTCTCCAGTACGAAACCTCCGCCTTAAGTCATGGCTGGAAGTGTGAAGAGTTGAACAATTTGGTACGACAATCAATTGTTTGACAGTCTGAATCAGGTCTTTCTGTCCCATATAATGTGATTGACGAGAAGTTCACAATAAAGGAATGCAAATGTAACAATACTTGAAACCACAAACGCATCCAATGTTGTATTTCTTTTTTTTTTTGTTTGGTTTTTCACGGGCTTTTCTAACCGCTAAACGGGAATGTAATCCCCAATACTATTACAATGAAAGGTTATAATTCGTCTATTTATTACCTTTCAATCTTTACATGATATTTAAAATAACAACGAATTTGAGTTGGCAGACCGAGCTAGTCCTTGAATGTAGGGATGATCTGGAGTGCTATCTAAGAATTTGTCTAAGTCTGACTTGAAAGATGCTACCGGATCAACAAGGCCTACGTATTCCCTACGAATACTAGAGGGAAGCAAATTAAACAATGAAGGAGCCCGAGAAAGAAGAGAGTTGCACTTCATCGTTTAAACTAGCCTGGATTCTCGAGGGCTTGAAGGCGCTCTCAAAACGCACATTAAGCCTCTACGGTCACTAGAATTGACCCTTAATCCTGGGTTGGGACAAAGCTCATGGATGCTTTTGAAGACATACAGTATCAGGTACCTTTCGTACCTTCTCTGAGTACTGTACAATCCCAACCTTTCTAACCTCTCCCAATACGAGAGCTCTCTCATATCGTCAATGTTCCTAATGAAGCATCTTTGGACTGGTTCGACCTTTTGCAAACCTGCTGAACTCAATGGAGCCCAAATGGGTGAAGCATATTCAAGATTCGGCTGGACAATCGACTTGTACAGAGTTAGCATTGTGGTAACTGCAACAGTTACCACGCCAAAAACGGCAGAGGAAGGTACTCTACCCTCATATTTCCTGTCATTCGGACAAGGTGCGCACAAAACATCTGATTATGATCAAAAATTCGAGTGAAGTGACACACTCCCAGTTGCTTAATTAGGCTGAGAATGGATCGGTCAGCTTTTGACTCCATTGGGAGAAGTTCGGACTCTCACGCGGATAACAATTGTAGAGTGACCCCCACCAAAATAACCGATTTGAATCCTTTCACATGGACAGACGTTCGATGTTTTCGCTTTTGGGTGTCAATTCGTTGTACCAAAATGTACCAAAACTTGAGCCTCACATGGATAAGATCAGGCTATTAAAAATAGATGTTCCATAAAATCATATATTCAATACACCAAACCTGTAATACTCGTGTCACCTAAAACGATTGAGACGTAGTTTTTGTTCGTTTTACTTCCACAGTCCATAACAATGAATGTTGCAAAATGAATGAAAAACATTGAGCCGAAATCCTCGGTCCGTAATTCGAAGAAGTGCTGATTCTGGTGCAAACCCCAACTTAAAGGGGATCTGAAAATTCAGACTTGGAAAATCAGTCCCCTAGACTCAAAGGGCAACTTAGAAAGTGGAAACTTGACAAGCCATGTAAGATCATACTTTTAATGTTAATGCCGTTTACGTGAAATTGGCCATCACATGTAAAAATGATTTGCGAGTTGTTTTTGGGTATACAAACTTTTGCACTTTGATCTATCTTCAGCCTTTGATACCTTGGACTGGGATATTCTGATCAGGAAATTGCAGATAAGTGGATTCGTTTGGAGGGTTGTAAAATGGGTGATGTCCTACCTATCAGGAAGACAGCAATGTGTTGAAGTGAGCGGATATAGATCCAATTACAAAGAAGGTGCTTGTGGTTCTCCGCAAGGTGCAGTTTTATCGCCCCTCTTGTCTCTCGTTTACCTGGCGGATTTGCCTCTATGGATCACCGGATCACTGGATCAAGCATAACAAGAACTTTCTGCTTTACTGAAGACACTAACATCATCGTTCAAGAAAATTCCCACGACGAGCTCAAGACAGCATTGGAGAGAGCATCTCGTCAGGTGATAGACTTCATGGCAAGCAATCGACCTAAAGCAAATCCTTACAAAACAAAGCTGATGTTGCTTTGTAAGTAGGAGCGATCAGAATTACTATTGTCCACAAGCATTAATGGGAGTATGGTTCAAGAACAACCAGGATGCAAAATACTTGGTGCTAACGAACAGAAGGATCTAACTTGGAGTAGGCTGAGCCCTTGCTTCATTCCTTGCCATACTACGTGGATTTGAGTGCTCCATCTCCTCTTATCAAAAGCAGGCCTGCCACAGAATCTCTGATTCTCGCTGGGGTGAGGTATTGCCTGCCCTCATTTTTGACGACATCCGGTCTTTCTGGAAACCAGGATATGATCTTGTTTTCAAGAAGCATGTGCTTGAAGTCAATCGGGTATTGCACGAGAATACCAGGGTTAAACAAGCGGACAGAGTGTCCAATCAAGAGCTCCACCAACGATCAGGTTTTTATATTACATCTTTCCATAATATCTTGGAAACGGTCAGGAGCAAAACATGAAACAAGAATGCAAATTTTTTTCACTACGCATTGAAATTCTTTCGAGAAGGAATGTAAGGATGATAAACGAATATCTCAAATTTCTCCAAGTCCACTAAATAAGCTTTTGCAAAAGTTTTTTGTCTTCTGCACCGTATGAAAAAAAAAACATATTCGTCACCAACTGCGTTCCTCAAAAAAAGGTCTCTGAAACAATAGGCTAATTCTTGTTCTACATTTCCACATTGCAAAATTAAAAGTAGGATAAACAATGTCAGCGGCAATTCGCGTTAAATAGTTGCTTTTTCGCTTTGACTTGACACGGTTTTCAAAAACAGAAATATCTACAGAATACAGATTTTTGAAGAAGAACAGTGTTAAATATGTTTATCAAGGCATCTATTTCTTATTCAACATAATATGACAATACAGCTCTATAATTCATTCACTAGCATGTAACTCATCAAACCCATTGGCAGCTGAAATGGCGGATTACTACTGTCACAAGTGATTTTGGTCCACAGTGTCATTGGGTGGGACCACTGCAATGGATTCGTATCCTTCATCCATGTGGCCATTCTCATTTTCCTGGAATTCGATGTCATCGATGTCAATGTGACCCGATGTCGACTCATCTTGGTCCAAACTGCTCTCGATCCTATCATCAATTGTTTAGATGGACTCGATCTGGTTGGTAGCCTCGTCATCCCTTGGGTGTGGTCCAAGTGAATCTTCGTCGGGAAAGGCGTGAAAACCCAAAGCCGCACTCATTCTCAAATGCAAGGGTCTGTTAAATAGGCCGCATTGGTCCGATCCAGTAGGAGATTCCTCGACAAATCCGTTGACTTGGAGATACTTGGCTTCCAAGTGTTCCGAGTTCTGAGAGGCTGCCAACATTCGGACACCTCCCTTGTACAAAAGGGTCAACAGCGACCTCATGGTCCGGGATCTGACCTTTTTCAGGAGTAAGCGAGAAGGTTCCTAATAAGGATGCGAGTCCATTTTGAGATGTCACAGGGCCTGTTTGAAGAGATTGGACAACGAGGCCAACACGATCTGATGGGCTTGCAACTCGTGCCCATCCGCTGTCTCCAGAATTGTCTGGATTCGTTTTGATGATGACATGGTCAAAGTACAGAAATCTTTGGAACTTCTGTTGTTCCAGTTCATGCTAAACCAATTCCATTCGGGTAGAGCTCATGTTGAAATGGTGGGTTTTTAGAGTTGGTAATGGATCGGGATGATGAACTACTAGTTGATTTCATAATATTGACCAGCAACATCGAGTCACCATGTGTTTTCACCCCAGAAGTAAGCCATGCTGTTCGTTACGATAGTGTCCTCGCACCCCCCTCGTACACCCCGTAACCAATTATGACGTCCTCGTTGACAGGGGATTATTCAATTTGTGTGAATAGCACAGCTAAAGTGTACATCTAAGATTTTGTTCGTTACTCTCGACCGTCCCGAAGGAATATCCATTGGCTGAAGAGTGTGCGTAATCATCCAGTTGAGTTAATAGAAGGCGGGAACGAGTTCGTGCTACCAAACACCAAGAATGGCATGGTGTAACAGCTCTAATGAAGAATGACACTTTTGCCTTTTCACATTGTTTTACTCCCGGCCATTACAAAGATTTAAATTGCAAATCGGCCACATATACCATATTTTAAATAACAAAATCTTTTTTACGGTGCACTTGTCAAGATCAATTTTCCGCAAATTTTCTGCCTTAAAAAAGATGGCATTTTCGATTCACACCTAAATCTGGGCTTCAAATGCTGCCTCAAGGGTAAAAAAATTTGGACCACTTGATGATTTGTCCTGAAGCGGTATTTTTGTTCTTGAAATTGAAAAAAAAAACAGAAACAGAGCTTCATGATAGTTCTTGGTCTCAGTGTCAAACTCTCAAATCGAAGTGAGAAATGGAGGGATGAGAGTCTTGTGTCCTAAGGGTGGACGCCAAGCCGTTTTTGCACTTCTAAGTCGATTGTGTCTTCCTCTTCCCAATCATCCCTTCCTTCCTTTCCCCCCCTCAATGGCCATAGTGATCTCTCTTTTCTAGGTCGGATTGAACAACTTGGTATCGCGAGGAACCAGCATCGGCGGCAACAGCGGAACAACAACAAGCGGAAGAGAGGAGGGAATCAACCGGTGTCGGCCTGCTTTCTCAACTGTCATGGACGGGCGAACATGCTGCGAGTGGCTGGTGGGGGACGGTGTCTCAACAAGATCCGAGGACACGCCTTCACTTTCTTATCTGAGACGTGGGTCACCGAGGAGAAACACGAGAGTTGCTTTCCTGGCAAACAGAGCTTTGTAGTTCATGCCAGGAAGCCCGCTGGGTTGGAGATCTATATTACCAAACGCTTTGAGCCCATCCTTCTCTCATCCTCCCCTCATCACATAGCCGTGGATGCCCAAGGCTTAACCATCATTGGCGTTTACTATCACCCAACCACGGACTATGATGATCTCGTCTCGGACCTCACATCCATCCTTCAGAAGGTGAAGAATCCGGAGAGAGTCATCATTGGTGGTGACTTCAACATCCGTCCTGACTCGAGTGAATTCTCTGAGCTCGCCCAGATCCTGAGCCAATGGAGAATTACTCTGGAGTCCCAACACACACCTACTCCCAGGGCGCCTCTGTACTTGACCACATTTTCATATCAGAAAATATTCAATCTCCGGCCAGTTTCGTCCATCCACTGGCCGTGTCTGATCACCTCCCGATTTCAGTCACCTTCAAGATGCCCAGAAATTTCCATCATCTGGGCGTGACTCGAAATGGGAGGTGCATGGTCAATGTGCAGAAGTGCGCGGCTCAACTTGAGGCCCTGCAGCTATCCATCAACACCGGGGCTGAGCAATCCAGCTGCAGTGGCCCAAGGCATTTCGCAAGCATTTAAAGAGTCCTCCTCCGTGCAGAGGAGGAGAGGAGGACTCAAGACCCCGTGGTTCAGCTCCTACCCTCGAGAGCTGAGGGGTCAAATGCTCCAAAAACTGCGTAGTGCCAAAACGAGCCAAACACCGGAGACTTGGGAGCAATATGCGATATCAAGAATTGCATATCACAAGTCTCTGAGGAGCGCCAAGTCAGCCCACCAAAGATTGGAAGTGGAGAACCTGCTCTCTTCATCGGCCCCATCCCGGATGGCGGGCTTGTACAAATGTGCCAAAAAGCCCGCCACCAACTCAGAAATTCCCGTGAGCAAATTCCTCCTCCACTGTCAAGAACTGTTTGCATCAACATCGGAAACAGTAGTGGAGAAGGTCCAGGGCTGCCCAGAAGAACATCATCCCCTTTTGCAGCCCTTCACGGAACCCGAGATGGACGTGGCCTTCAAGAAGATGAAGAGCAAAGCCCCCTCAACAGCTGGGGTCTCTCCTTTCCAACTTTCACTTCCCCGGATCCAAACCCAGCCACTCCTGCAAGATCTTTTCAGCCTCGCCCTCCATTCTTCCTTCTTCCCACCAGCGTGGATGGAGTCAGCCATCATCTTCATCCATAAGAAGGGGCCCAGGGACATTCCAAACAACCATCGGACCATCGCCCTGGAGAACCCCTTCTTGAAGATGATGTCCACCCTATTAGCTGCCCGCTTCTCCGGATTGGCCGAGGATAGGGATCTCCTTCCCCAGTTCCAATTCGGTTTCCGGAGAAGCCGCTCAACCACCACGGCAGCCACTCTCCTCTATGAAATTGTGCATTCCAACATCAGCAACAAGAGGAGAGTGTATGGATGCTTTGTGGATTTCTCCAAAGCATTCGACAGGGTGGACCGAACGCGGTTATTCCTCAAACTCCAACTGTGGGGAGTTCCGCGTTCAATCTGTGTCCTGCTGTCCAACATCTATGCGGGACTCAGATGCTCCATTCGTTCTGGTGAGGACCTATCCCCCTGCTACTTCACTTCCATTGGCCTTCCGCAGGGGGATCCACTATCGCCAATTCTTTTCAATCTTTATGTATCGGACCTGCCTGAAGCCCTCACTCACCAAGGCCCCACCATCAACCATTTTCCTATTCAATATATTCAATATGCAGACGACCTGGTTCTCTTGACTAATTCAGCCGTGGAATTGCAAAATGCCATCAATGCACTCCACGGTTATTGCTAAGATAACGGCCTTCAAGTCAACACCATCAACACGAAGGCCATGGTTTTCCATAAAGGTCGTCTGCCTCCCACCTCCTTCCAAATTAACAATAGTCCGATTGAAATCGTCAATAGTTTTAACTATGACGGTTTCACCTTCTCCACCCGACTCTCATTCACCAATCACCTCAAATCCACAATAACTAAGGCCAGGGCCAGGATCGGATACATATGCAATAGACTTCCCATGAAGAATCTTCCCCTCCCAATAGTACGTCAACTCTTCCGGATCATTTTTGAAAAGAATTTAAAATATCTTCTTCGGAACAACGTTGAAATGAACCAATCAAGAACCATACCTTGGGTCCCAATCTAATGGAGTCCGTTAACTGAAAGGCCATGCTCTACCTTATAAAAAACCTGAAGATGAGCCAGTTGACGTAGTCTATCTATAACCATGGATCTAGTCCCTCAGCAGCAATGTGAACATTGTGGGAATCACTTAGACCGCTCGGCTACGCTAGCTCCAAAGAGTTGCCAATCAATGTTTCAATCGAACCCATGAACCCAAGTTTAGCTCGGTCGCGCGTTAAACAACTGCGCTACACCATCTCCCTTACTGTATTCTCCTGTATTAGTGGTGGAGAATCAGTTTGACTAGAATGGTACTCCTTTTTGCTACACCCCATATGGTGGTCGCTGTCTAGAATCTCCCGCAGGAGTCTTTTGCTTCTTGTCGGGTTCAGGGGGGTTGCAAACATCATTCGGCTTCTCCAGAAAAATGACCGAATGGGCTCGAACATGGTCGGGATGGAAAGGAGGGTGAGAAGGCATCCATTTAAACGACATTAAGGATATTTGATAAGGGACTAGATTCTTCAACCATATTTCAAATTTGGAAAAGATTACGTAAAGTGTTTATCTTCTAGATTCTTCAACCATATTTCAAATTTGGAAAAGATTACGTAAAGTGTTTATCTTGATGTAATTATAGGTATCTTCATTCCTCTGATTGAAATAAACGAATGTTTTGCTCTTCGAGGCCCAATAGGCTGAAGTCATCTGAGCACTGATTTTAAGAAGGATTTCCGCTCTTATTGTTACAGATTACTTAACGACACACCAAGTTGAATGTACGTCCCAGAGAAAATTCTAATTCCCATCACGACCCACCTGATCGAACAGCTGAGGGATTGGAAAACACGGTTCAAGCCAGACCCGTCATTCCGACTCCCATCGAGCCAGTCAAGGCACCTCGCCCAACTGGAATACACGATCCAGCCGCTAATAGGTTACTCTACGCGTGCCATCCCCATCCACTAGTGATTCTCCCGGCTTTCCGCCAAACACCTTCAAGTGTTGAGATAAACTTGGGGAACTTGACCCGCATGATCAATCTAAGGGAACATGCACTCACGAACATTGCCCTGTACCCGACCACATTAGGAAATTTTCTTTCCCCTGAGATGGTCCAAGTCTATTATGGTACTATCACCATGTATTAGACGTTTCGGCACATGATCCGTGTACGTGCTTCAGACTGTAAGATTGAAGATTTCGTTCGAATGTTCGAAAGTAAATTCGACGCAAAAAACTTGCCTGTAGATGGTGTCATCGCACCTCTAATTATGGCCCTAACTAGAGCCACTATAATAGAAGAGTACGCGCATGAGATTTTTGGTCCCAAAACGTCGTCTGCATTGTACTGTGATTCTTCAGTTCACCCCAAGGCGGCAGTTTCTGTGTTATGTATTTACTTCATTATTGTTGAACTCCGCAAGAAAATCAATCGGGTGCAAGATTTTTTTTTAATTTTATAGTCTCTACGACCGTAAAATATAATAATTTAGATGATTCGGAAGTTCAGATTCACAATTGATGCAACCTTACCATGGATTGGCAAAAGTGATGCGTACATTTGTTTAAACTACCATTTGCCAAGCTTCAACTTAAGGTAGAGGTAAGTGTAATTTCATTCATATTCATTTCCTTCGTTTAAAATGTCAAGTGTAATGGAATTGATAGTGGAGTAAAAATTGAAATTGTTGTTGAAACAATCAAATAACAAGAATGTTGGCATTCAAAAACATGCACCGATACGAACTTGGCATTCCTGAATGGGCGGACAGAAACTTCTTTACTAAATTCCAACGCGCCTCCAGGCATACATCCCTGCCGATCCCTGCTATGCGTCAGACCAGGGAGGTAACATTAAGTTAAATCAGGTCGAGTTTGATTACACGTTTGAATCAATACTCGAAACATCTGTTTGATGAATAAATTTAGACAAGTAACCCTAAAAATGATAACACAAATGTAATGAAAATAGGCTCCACCTGTAGGTACCTAAAATCTTTCACCATCATCATTATAAACAGTTTACAAAACTATATACAGTCACCCTTCAGTATCGCCGTTTCCGGCTCATGTGCATTGAACTTAGAAACCTTTGGGCTTGCCTTCAGGATTGCCAAAGTGAACTTCAAACATGGCCCAATTCATCTTAGAAAAAGGCGATGAAACTAGTATCATCCCATTGACTCAACAACACGCACACAAAAATATTTCGGTGAAAAAAATGAGTTTCTTACTCCATCTTAGAATTAGAAACTAAGTCTTGGCATTTGCTATGACAAATGTTGTAGGCGCACATTTTGGCGTCCCTGTGAACACAGTCGGAAGCAGGGTTGCGTCATCAGAGATTGTCAACCTTCCGGCCCGACTAATTTGTCATTTTAAAGGCCTTAAAGATAAAAGATTTTTTTAAAAAAATGCACACAATTCATTTTCTTGCTACGTTTTACAACAATGAAGTAAATACATAACACAGGAAAAGCCGCCTTGGGGGTGAACTGAAGAACCACAGTACAATGGAAACGACGTTTTGGGACCAAAAATCTCATGCGCGTACTCTTCTATTATAGTGGCTCTAGCCCTAACTACCAGTGAAACGCTGCAGCAAAAGTATGACCAAGTGTTCTTCTTGATTACACCGGATAACCACCGCCATTATGACTGGAATAATCTGTGTTTTCTATCACATCACTTGCATCTACTGCCAAACATCCCGCTGCTACTGAGAATAATAAGAAGACAGATCAATGGTAGAATCGCCGATCCTAATCGAGCCCGCCGCTTCGACAATCCTTATTGGAACGTCACAACTGAAGCTATCAGCACCGGACCTCTTCAACAAGATCCACTTCCTGAAGTGAGAATCGGAACCGGCAACCCCGTCACCCATTATATGCGGCTGAAGCCCAGATTCAATTTGAGGCCACCACCGATACACCGCCCTGCTGACTTTGCAATGTCAGACAGATGCGAATAGCCCGATCCAATCGACCCCGATAAACCAGACCATGATTGGTTTGATTTCTTCGGATTCACGACCACCGGTCGACAACATTTCTTTTCGGAGCTTATAAAGCACATTAGCGAGCGCTGTCATTTCATGAACAGTTGCTGTACGCTAGATGACGTAACTCGTACCAACTCCGGATGCTCCAAGATTGAACTTCGACTTCATCACAAGTATGAAACTCAATACAAAATGGCGTTATCCAAGGACGAAATGCGGATTTCCGATATCCAATCCACGGATCAGGGATCCCTCCCACAAATCTTCGTCTCAATTGAGCACCCACAAAAGAAGGCCCGTTCATCGCGAATCACCACCGCCACCACTCGAACCACGCGCTCAGAAACGCAAGGCCGAGACCCAGCACAAAGTACCAGTAAGGGAAAGAGTGCTACAGGACGCGGAAAATCTAGCCAACGAGAAGCTTCCCCTTCCCAGTCGGAAGACCGCGACGAGCAAGAGAATGAAGACCCTCCGACTCCACCTCCGTCCCACGAAGACATCGAGGAACTCATTTTGTTCACACGCTGAACTGCATCTCCATAGCATGGTTGAAAGAAGTAACAAAATACACTAACTTTAACCGCTACGAAAATGGTAACAACCTTCCAAAAAAAAAATAATGGCGTCGCTCTGCCATTGTTATCCGCGTGAGAGCTCAAACTACTCCCCAAGGAACCAAAAGCTGACCCATTCATGCATCTGTACAATTTTAATGCTTTTGCTCAGTCAACCGATCTCGTGTTCAAAATCCAGCTATGTTAACTTTCTTTTTGGTAACCGTACATGCCATTTTCATTTGCCCCTTCATAATGGACCCCTTGAAAATTTCAAGAACTGATATTTTGGAATATGCAGAAGTTGGCTGGAAACAGTCAACCGCTACTATAATGTTGCTCATTGCTCGTACGAAGCTACAAGCTAGCACATTTCGAACGAGCCGCTCAATACTTCTATTTGACACGAAGCCCTTTTAGTACAAGTTTGAGTGGAAGAAACTCTTAGTCAAGATCAAGCTGAAATTTTCCGTATGAGTAAGTTTCCGTTCAATAGGAAACTAAGACTTGCCTTGTCTTTCTAGGAACGCCTGGTCAGTTGAATAAACTGCCAAGTGTCGCTACAATCGTTGCGGTGACGCCTTGGGATATATAAATGGAACAACATTGTTAATAAAGTTGAACTTGTCGTCAGTTCAACAAAAATAATTCACTCTCTTTGAAAGCTAACAATTAGGTTTCAAATAACCATTAATATTTTCTGGTTTATAAATACGGTAAGTCTACTTTTGCTGGACTAGAATCCAGAAGAATAATTTCACTTCGAGTGAGTCTGTGGACTTTTGAAGGCATCTTGAGCTATAAGCCCGTCAATATCAATACATGAATGTTAAGAAATGTAACTTTTTCACGTACTATATTTTGATACATTCCAAACACAGGTGATTAAACCCGCCAAAAATAAAGGTAAATAGCGCTGGTCAATTTGAGAAAACGATCGGGTCTTGTGTTGATCGATCCTTCGCAGAGTTGCAAAAACGCGCGCCGAGCGTCAGCACGCTAGTAGCTCGCTCGTAGCGTCCCATTGTGAAGCGGTCCGCTACTTATAAGTAGAAGGCCGACCGGCAATCTACTCATTCGATTCAGAACTCATCATTGGAATAGACGTTGATCGCCCCTTCTCTCCTGATCAAGAAGACCCAACAATCCATCTTGGCATCCTTCGAGTTCGGCCAACCAGAATTGCACAAGCACCATGAATACCAGCCGAGTGGAAGCAATCTACACACGAGTGGAACAAGCCGAGTTTGAGTCATTCCAATGCTTTGCCAACTACGTCTACCATTCACCGCCAAATGCCGTCTTCGTGACCAAGGATGGTTGGGAGGTGGAGGCCCACGAAGTGGTCTTGACATCGCTGTCCATGCTTTTAAAGGATCGCTTTTTTGAATTACGAAATGGCAATTGGTCTGATCGAATGACCTTCCGGATCGAGGTCCCCAACATCGACAACTGAAAGTCCTTGGCTTCATCACTCCCGAGGAATTGGCCCTTTCGCCGGCCTATATGTTCCATTTCCGTCCAATGGAGGTCCAGATTCGAGGTGCTGCTCCTGGGCACAGCTTTCCTGACGAAGCTTATTTGGGACCTCGTACTATGGAGCAAGACTTCGAGGAGCGCCCGTGGAATAGACCCATCCAAGGTCTCGGGGATGATGAAGCCCTAGAACTGGAACCCAATAACCACCTGGGCGAGCAATTTGAAGACGCGGGTTCTGAAGTAGTCTTGGGGTCTTTTGGCTAAGAGGTCGATCAAGATACCAACAGTCATGACTGTATTGAAATGTATCCGAGTGATTTTTGTTCGGAGTTGGAGCATGAACCAGTGTTAGCCGAATGGCGCTCTGACTTTTGTTAATGTTGATACTGCTGAATATATATATTTGAACTTGATTTCTCCAGTGTATGTGTATTGGTCAATCTAGATCACGCTCACTATGTATAACAGTAATCAAGCTTAACGAGAACATGGCACGAAACTGAATGCAACTTAAAGAGAACAAAGCAATAATTAGACATGTTGAGACATGAAACCCGTCATTTGAATCAGGGTGAGTTTCTCTTCTGACGATGCTTCAATTCCTATACATATGTCCTTTTCCTTGTGTATTGTTAATGGTTGAATTTTTTTTTAATCGGAAACCTCAATTATAACATCTTGAAATACTTCAAACCTGCCCTAGATACAGTTTAAAACCCACATCAATCGTCTGGACTCTCTGAATTCAAGCTATTCTTCAGGGTTGACTTTCATCATGTTTTCCATAGGTTTTTAGTCTCGTTGGATGCCAACCTAGATGTCCGACAGTTTGCAAGAAGTCTGAGATGCAAAATGTGGCATTTAAAAATTAATATCTTTGTGAGAGCCCCGACCAAAAATATTGCGTAAATATTTCTGTTGATTTTGCTTCTCGATAATAGCGCATTGATATAGTAATCATAGTTCAGTTTATTGCAGTAAAGTTGATCATGATCCCTATTCGCCAAAAAAAGACTAGGGCTGAAGGCTCAAGGTCCTGTCTAAGGTATATTCAATATGAACTTTTGAGAAAGACTTTTGTTCATTTGAAATTGGAGGTTGCGGACATAAAGGTTTGATATTTAGTAATTGGAATCTTAATTTTTTGGAAAATGTTCTTGTCCACCGTCGAGCATTCGAAGACGTTCGTTTTCCAATCCTTTTCAATATTTCCGATTTCTGCTCGTTACATTATCTTCTTGCTCCTGCTCATCCTCGATCTGAAGTTTTAGATAGTTTTCCAATAATTTTCCGACCCCTGCTTGTCACTAAGATTCTAAAAAAATACTCACAAAAAAGAATGTTAAGATACATATGAATATGCAAAAGAACAAGCCCAGGATCCAAATGAGGATGCAATTAAACTTCAAAGGTGCTTAATATTGTTATAGCATATTATGGTTTTTACTAATATATTGAGCTGGACACATATATTCTTGTATTAGTAAGCTTTGATTCCAGTGGTTCAACATCTGAACGGTAATCAAAGACTCAACTTCTATAACTATTACAGGTGTTGTCAATATAACAGCTTTGACTTGTCCACCCGTCCCCCAAATAATCAAAAGGCAATAGGGGCACTTCCAATTTTGATGGCCGGTTTTAGGGTGTCCAAGATAGTTACTGGGATCACTGCATGGGCAGGAAATCTTAAGTCTCCCTCGGAGATCACCAGTTTTTTTTTTTTTTGATTCGCTGAAAGTGCTGTGTGTTGCTGTTGGTGGCTATTGTTTGATGAAATATGCCCTTTCAATCTTCCAGTCTTTAGATTTAGTAGTGGCTTCTAACGAATCATAAAGTTTTGGACGGACTTTAAAAGAAGGCCTATTGTAGGATATGCAATACAGGTAAAAACATAGCGTAAGGGTACCGTCAGAAACATATTTCCTCCAGCAAAACTAAAATCTATGTTAACACTTATGTACATAATAAAACACTTTATTTCGAGTTAAGGTATAAAACGATATCCAAGTTGATAACATTGACAGCATTGATAACTAGGGGCGACCAAAACTTGCGGATAAATATGGTATTATTGGCACCAAATTTGCACAAAAGTCAACCGAATTTGCAAATGAACTTTCCGAAATACAGGCATAAACTTGTGGCGAGCAGCTCGTTTGCTCTCACTTAGATATTCCTCATTGGCTCGAGATTAGTCCCCGAGTCATCAGCCATATTTGGTGACCCCGTACTTTATGAATAATGGCTGATGAAAACACTCAATTGGACTTGGATTGTGCTGCCGTATCAGTCAAAGTTCCTCCTTTTTGGAGCCATGACCCTCAGAAGTGGTTTTGCTTGGCTGAGGCGTAATTTCGTCTTCGTGGGATTTCGGTATTTTCGACAAAGTTTGATTACGTGATTGGATCGGTGGGATCGGACATCATCTCCAGAATTTCAGCGTCAGTTCTGCAATTTAAGAGCTCTGACGTTGATCCTTATTCAACCTTAAAGGCGGACTTATTTCAAGTGCTCAATCTTTAACCGGCTCAACGTACTGTCTCCGGAAAGTCTTCCACTTGCCGAGTTGTATGTATGTATGTATTTCGGGCTGCTGTGATAGGAATAAAATAAACGTAGGTGCTCAAGCATAAACCACTGAAAATATGGGCGTACCTCGACCAAGACTAGTCATAACAAAAAAACAATTCAGCCGCCATCACCGTTAGGCTGTCTGTAGAAACTTGGTCCGATTTGTTTGTCACGACGTCAGGGCTGCCAGGCATATATTGAAAATAGCGTTTTCTTGAGCTTCAAGAATGCTATGGATAGGACGAACCTGCAACATGGCAAGACTAATGATGCAGCCCTGACCACTAGTCTTGGTCATTGAGATACGTCCATAATTTTCAGTGGTCTATGGCTCAAGCTACGTTCCTTCTTGATGGAATTGATGATATCCAGGATTACCTTATCAAGAACAAATTGATGAACTCGTTTCCCACTCATAGACAATCTTCCTTGGCTACACTCGTGGATCTGTCATTGGCTAGCTTTTACGAACACGTCTTGAACTTGTCCAGTTCAAATGCATCATCAGGTTTGGCTCTAGCAGTGGACCATTCAAATCCTTTTCTGTGCTCTTTACATCGACGCTACGGAAAGAAAGCTCGAAGATTTCTGGATCCTTCTCGTTGCAAAGGTCCTCCCGTTGAGCATGAATTCAGGCCAGAAAACTGAACAGGAGCTGTCGGGGCCCTTCTTCGACAGCTCACTCTTGTTCGTTGCATTTTTCGTTTAGGGTAAACCCTCATGTGACCTTATTTTACGTCGTGGATCGAATCTCCAATATCAGTTTTTTTTGGTGGTGGAATCCGATGCCTCGTCGTCACTTATCCCTTGTCTTTTGTCCTCGTTGCTCAAAATTTCCGCCGATGGTATCACTAAACTTGTTAATGCTAGTGGTTCCACGATCAATACTTATGGGGCTAATATTCGCCGAACAGATTTTGAACTTGGTAATGTTTTCGAGTGGAAATTCATCGTTGCGGAAGTATTTATGCCCATAATCGGTGCTGATTTCCTTCGTTGCAACAATGTTATGAAGAATAAACGTTTGTTGGAGACTCGTTAACTTCGCTCCGCTGTGCTTTCTTCTATTCCCACATCTCAGGATCATTTGTCTGGTATTCATACCGTTAGCAATGATGAAGATTCACCTTTTATTCGGCTACTTGCACGTTTTCGGTCTTTGATGAAGCCTACCTTTTCGTCGTCTTTGGTTGCTCATAGTGTTCATCACTTAATCGAAACTTCCGGACCCCCTTGTTTTTCTTGTCCGTGTCGCCGCTCAAAGGTTAAATTTGACGTGGCCAAAAGAGAATTCGACGAGTTTTTGAATTTGGGTATCATCCGACGGTCTTCATCCTCGTTTGCATCGCCTCTACATATGGTCCCTAAAAGCAATGGATCGTGGAGGGCATGTGGGGACTTCCGTGTTCTTAATGCTCAGACAGTCTCGGATAGATTTCCTCTTCCACATAATCATGACTGTAGCTGTAAGAAAAAGTTAAATCGCTTTTTTAACACGTTTTCCGACTTTTTAGGGTCTATTCGACATTTGGGGTCTAGTCGCCCTTTTTCCAGTTTTTTTGCCGTTTTCGCACATTTCGTCCACTTTTCGTACTTTGCCCACTTTCGTTTGAACGTTCCTTTTTCCTTCAACGCAACAAGTGCAGACAAAATACAGCAAATGTCAGGACAGACGTCGAGATCAGATTGTAATGTTTGAAACCAGAGGGAGCTAGGGAGGAGTGCTTGTTTCCCGCATGTTTTATCGACTATTTTCCCGACTATTTCGCCATTTTCCCAGCTTTTTTTAGCCGCTATTTTGCCAAATTTAGTCGCCTTTTTTTACAGCTCTAACCATGACTTTGCCAGTCATTTGGTGGGATCAATAATATTCTCCAATATAGACCTTATTAAGGCTTACCATCAAATACCGATGGCAGAAGAGGATCGTCGTAAAACTGCCATCACAACTCCTTTTGGTTTGTTCGAGTACAATCGTATGTCTTTTGGTTTGCGTAATTCCGGCCAGACTTTCCAGCGCTTTATTGATGAGGTGCTTCGGGGGTAGAAGGAACTTATGCCTATGTTGGCGATATTCTTGTTGCCCCCTCATCTTCTCAATGTCACGAAACGCATCTGGAGGAACTTTTTCGGCGCCTTCAAAGCTATGGTCTCATAATTAGGAAAGAGAAATGTGTTTTTGGTGCCTCTCATTTGGATTGTTGGGTGATTAAGTTTCCATGGCTGGCATTGAACCTCTTTCGGAACGTGTCATGTCCATCAACAATTACCCTCCTCCAACAGACGTCAACCAATGCCTTGCAAAAACTACTTGGTTTAATTAACTATTGTCATCGTTTCATACCTCGATGTTCCTCATTGGTTTTTTTTTTCGTTCAGAGATCTGCTACGACCCAAGACTGCATTCAAATGGACCTCGCAACATCAAGTTGCTTTTGATCATCTCAAATCGGTCCTTTCTCGCCGGGCATTGTTGACATTTCCTCAAAACGACGTTCCTTTGGCTGTGCCTTGTGATGCCTCCGATTCCGGACTTGGTGTAGTTTTGGAGCAATAATCACAACACGGCTGAGAGCCCCTCGCATTTTTTCCCCGCGTCCTAATAAATGCCGAAAAAAAAGTTATAGCTCATTTGACAGAGAACTGCTGGCAGTTAAATATGTAATATTACACTATAGACATTTTGTCAAAGGTTGCGCATTTTCCGTGTTCACCGATCATAGGCCACTGACCACTGCTATTCATTCAAAAGGCCTCGCTTGAAGTTGTAGACAGACCCCTCATTTCTCGATAATTTCGGAATACACGACTGATCTAAAGCATGTTGATGGAAAAGACAACAGTGTTGCCGATGCCCTTTCCCAGATCAATGCCATTTCGGGTTCTGCATTTGATTGGTCATCTTTCCGTCAGTCTCAACCTATCGATGTCGATCTTCAGTCTCTGCCTGGAACTATTACTGGATGACAATGTGACTTAAAGCCTATGGACGGCACATCAATTTCGTGCGACATTTCGACCGGCCGAGCTCACCCTCTAGTGCCTCGTTGTTGGGTGCCTCAAGTTCTCTCGATGTTTCATGGAATTAGTCATTCTGCAATTAGGCCAACTACTCGTGCAATTTAGAACGATTTCGTTTGGATCAATATGAAGAAAGACATCCCCAATTTTATTCGATCTTGTCTTGTCTGTATAATCGTCATCCTTTGCGGGTTTTGATCCACCATCAGGGCGCTTTGGTCACCTCCATTTGGATATCGTCGATCCCCCAACCCAATTCAATGGATTTCGATATCTTTTGACGATGGTGGATCGATGGACTCGTTGGCCTGAAGTTGTGCCCATGAAATCGATGACCAGTGTAGACTATGCCAATGCTTTGTTGCATGGCTGGGTTGGTCGATTAGGTATTCCGGAAATCATTACCACCGATCAAGGCCGACAGTTGGAGCCTTCTCCTTGGCGTGAATTGAGTCGATTCCTTGGTTTTCGGTCAACAAGGACGTCATCGTTTCAATGGTTGATATCTTTAATGGCGAAATTATTCAAGGCAAGTGATTGACATAACGAGTTACCCTGGGTTCTTCTTGGTCTTCGGTCTGCAGTGAAGGATGATCTTGGATATTATCCTGCTCAAGCAGCATATGGAGAATTAATCCGTGTACCAGGAAGATTTTTTTTCAACTGATCCTGTTCCGTCCAATGTCGGTTCTTTCGTTAGAGATGGTCGTCGGAACATTGAGAAATTTCCTTGCGTGAATCCCAAAAGACACGGCTCGATTTCACCTTTCAAATCTTTATCGCTTTCAAACCCCCTCAATATGTTGGTCCTAACAAAATTATTGAACACCATGCAGACTTCTTAGTCCTCGATATTAATGGACGAGTCGATTCGGTTTCCATGGATCGTTTGAAGCCCGCCTTTCATGGAAATGACCACATGCCCCATCTAGACGAACCTTCCTTGTCACAGCGTGGACGTTTAGTCTATTCAAAACAACTCAAGATTTGTATATACACCATATTTCTGCATATTTGGTATGTTACATTTTTTTGTTTATTTTTTCACGGGCTTTTCTAACCACTACAGGGAATATACTCCCCAGTACTATTAAAATGAAAGGTTGTAATTCGTCTATACATTACCTACCTTTCAATCGTCATATGATTTTTAGTCTACCAACGAATTTGAATTGGCAGACCGAGGTAGTCCTTGAATGTAGGGTTGATCTGGAATGCCATCTAAATATTTGTCCAAGACTGACTTGAACGATGCAACCGAATCAACAAGGCCTACCTACGTATTCCCTACGAATATTAGAGGGAAGCAAATGAAACAATGAAAGAGCCCGAGAAAGAAGAGAGTTGCGCTTCATCGTTTAAACTAGCCTGGATTCTCGAGGGCTTGAAGGCGCTCTCAAAACGCACATTAAGCCTCTACGGTCACTAGAATTGACCCTTAATCCTGGGTTGGGACAAAGCTCATGGATGCTTTTGCATTACCTTTCGTACCTTCTCTGAACACTGTAGAGTCCCAACTTCATTAGCCTCTCCCAATACGAGAGCTCTCTCAATCCTGTAATGTTCCTAGTGAAACATCTTTGGACTGGTTCGACCTTTTGCAAACCTGCTGAACTCATTGGAGCCCAAATGGGTGAAGCATATTCAAGATGTGTCTGAACAATCGACTTGTACAGAGTTAGCATCGTGATGCTGTCTCTGAACTTGAACGTGCGATATATCCAACCACACATTTGAAAAGCTTTACCCACCTTCAACTGGATATGCTCATCGAACTTTCCATTATTTTGGAGGACTACACCTAAATCTTTCATAGATGAGACCTGCTCAATATCTTTACCTCCATTATCTACGCGTGAAGTATTCAAAGGAGTTGACCCAAACGTAATTGAGCGGAATTTCATTCCGTTCAGGACCATATTACTCTTAGTAACCCAAGAATAGATTATTTCTAGGTCCTTTGCAAGGCTAATGGAATCTTGGCCATTCCTACTAGAAACTAACTTTGTATCGTCAGCATAAGAAGAGAGACTGGCAGTAATACTAAGCTTTTGAAGGGGGGAAACAAATATTATAAAAAGGACGGGCCCTAAGATCGAACCCTGGGGAACAACTGACTTGACATCATGTTTGTCACTAAGAGATCCCTCAACCTTAACCAATTGCTTCCTACCAGAAATGAAACTTTTTAACCAATTGAGAACCTTGCCTTGGATCCCAATCTCATGGAGCCTGTTAACTAAAAGACCATGATCTACCTCGTCAAAGGCCTTGGCAAAGTCGAGACAGACTACATCAACTGATTCATTGCTCTCTAGTGCCTCAATAACCTGCTCAATATGTTCAATCAGTTGGGTAACCGTGCTAAAATGTGCTCGGAACCCATGCTGGCTAGGAGGAAGGACTTCATTGACGTCAAGAAATTCAGCAAGTTTGGACTTCATGATCTTCTCAAACACCTTCACAATATTCGAAGTGAGAGAAATCGGTCTATTGTTACTGGGGAACGACTTATATCCCCCTTTAAAAATTGGAACAACATGAGCTAACTTTAGTGAAGATGGAAACTTGCCCTGATCCAAGATGCAACGCATCAAGTACGAGAAAACAGGAGCGAAAACCAGTGAGCATCTCATCAGATACTGAGATGTCACGCCATCAGGACCAGGAGAACTTGAAAGCCTCAAGTCCCTTATGGCCTCTAATGCATCTTGATCTGTGACTACAAGATCATCAATTTGCTCAACTTGACTGACCTTGTCAATCTCAACAGACTCATTTTAAGAGCAATGAGCTATTGCTTCCGAACTCAGTGTGGTTGAAAACACACTACAGAACTGATCTCTAAGCATGTACATTGCTAATGGCTTCCCCATCAACCTCAAAAGGCCCGACAGAGTGTTTCATTTTTCTTTTAGAGTTCGCATGATGGAAAAAAGCCTTCGGATTCGACCTCACCTTCTGAACCACCTTACTCTCTGTTTGTTTGTGGTCACATTCGGTGGAGGCCTTAATCTTAACCTGAACTATGCCCAACTTTTTTTGGAGACTAGCCACAATCACTGGATTCGAAGTGGTCTTCAACCTTTTTTCCAATTTACAACTCTTTTTGAACAAAGTCTTCCTACATTTTGGGATTTTTATCCTTGTCCCACCTTTCGGAACACATTCAGAGATTGCTAGACTGGAGCAAACTTCCTTAAAAACTCAAGCTAATTTATCAATGGCTGCAGCAATGGACGATTCCTGTTTCAGAATTGAAACCAGATCCAGGTCTTCTAATCTTTCCATAATCAAGGGCCAATGTTCATCTTCGAACTTGAACTTAGCCAGACCGACCTTTTTGGCTGGTTTTACTTTAGAGCACACCGGCTTTTGAGTTATGGTCGATCCTATCTCAAGAACATCATGATCTGCTAGATTACTAGATGTCACACGGACATGCTGGATCAGATCAGGGTCATTGGAAAAAACAAGTCAAGAACGCTATTCTCTCTAATGGCTACACGAACATGCTGGGAGAGATTGTTCAAGATCGCAAATTCCTCCAGCTTTTCGAACGACTGAGATGTCGATTTCGAAATGGGAATATACCCATCGGGACTAGCCTCCCACTCTACAACGCTAGCCGGAAAATTAAAATCCCCTACAGAGAAAACCTTCGAGCAAACTGCCAGATCCAACTCATTTCCAGTGAATTGGCGAGCTGACATAATGGAGCTTACTGAACAAGAAGGGGGTATATACATTGTTACAATAGACAGATCAAGCCCTTGGATATGACAAATCAAGACCTCTACTTCTCCATTCGACATTTGTACATGACTAATGTGCAAATCATTCCTATAGGCATATAGACGTATAGGCATACACCCCCATGTGGGAATATGGATTATCAGGGCGTATCCTATCTCAACGAACTAAGTTGAAACCAAATATGGTTAGTTTTTATCTAAGACCCCTGGCCACAGCCAGGTTTCTGTTATAGAGATGAATGAAGTCTCTCTCTCAACGGCTAGTTCTTCTAAAATCTTAAGTTTTGTGCTGTCTTTTTTAGAAATCAGACAATGCACGTTCAAATATAGCCCCTTTACGGGCCTCTCTTTTGACGGACCAAGTTCACAAGATCTTGGACCATCCTCTCCAACCGTAAAAATCCCTCTTATCAACAAAGCTACGTTCTACTGGAGGCAAAGCATGATGAGCTAATGGGGAAGGTTGGGTTTGAGGAATGGGATGGGCAGCTACGCGTACATTAGAATAGGAACGAATTTTGGGTAAAGGGTCTGGACAAACAATATTAGGAAGGAGGGTTTTTATATACGGTGTTCAAAAAGCCCATTCAAGTTTCCAAAGAATTTCCCAAACACAGCTTGGCATTTTTCTACCTCTAAAAATCATAGGGAACACTTTGATTTTTTTACTTTATGGAATTCGACCCCACATAAAAAACTTAAATACCTAAAAACATTATAGAAACTATGGCGTATGAACTCGACGCGAGTTGGATATCGAATAATGGGGAGCACACAACAATCAGCTAGCTGGTTAGCTGATCGCCACAAAACTAAAATGTTCAAAAACCTACTCAATTTAAAATTAATAATAATAATCATAAATCTTTGTTGCCACTCTTGGTCATGTCATGGCTTAAATATAAAGGATAATGCTTCAAGACGATGGTAAATTTGAGGAGCATATACAGTCAAAAGTGACCAAGGCTTTTCAGACTTGCGGCTGGATATATCGAACATTCCTGTCCAGAAATGTACTGACTACGAAATCCCTGTACGAATCAATAGTCCAACCACATCTTGAATACGCTTCCCCAATCTGGGCCCCATGACCGCTGGGGGTGTTAAATAAGATTGAACGAGTACAAAAGAGTTTCTCAAGATATATTGACCGGATGTCGAAATTAAGCTATTGGAAACGCCTCGAATCATTGGGATTATACAGTATTCAGCGTAGGTATGAACGTTACCTAATCCTTTATATATTTAAACGTCTCCATTCCCTTGGTTCTAACCCGGGAATACGGCATAGCGTTAGCGAGAGACGAGGAATTTCATGTGAAATGAACCATAAAACAATCACTTGTAAAAAGAGATTGTGAGGGGCTTAAAATTTTCTTTTGTCTTAAACCGGGCACCAGTTTTGTACAACTGGCTTCCGTGCTCTCTTAGACGGTTCTATGCATTAGTTGACCCACTTTTGAGTTTTAAACGTGACTTAAATCGATTTTTGTTAACGATCCCAGACCAGCCTTACATTCAAGGGTGCCCTAAAGTGGCTAATTCAAACAGTTTTCACGAGTAAATATTTTATAAATTATGACGCACCATGACTTACAGGGAGAATCATTTCCTTGTATTGGCTACAAACATGAGAATCTTCAAGAAAAAAAATGAGCATCAATGCCGACATGTCGAACACCCTTTTATTGCACTCAAATTGTAACCTTGTTTTTTCTTACGTCAAACCAGGTGTACTGCTTGACTCAAACCTGACTTTTAAGTTATGGTGTCTGCTTAGGCTTCCTTCCCAAGTCTCGTAACGTGAGTTGTAAAAATAGAAGGATCCGGTTGATGTGATATGCTTCTCTACCCGTTCTCTACCTATCGATGACATTGAGACTCGATCTGATAACTCGTTCTGACTTCTAGATGATTCTCTTTTCATTCCTCGATTCCTCAACTTTTTCTTCAATAAAATTCTTTATCATACTAAGTATTCTTACATGGTGCAGTCGGTAAACTGACTGCCCGCCTAGTGATTGGTGATACCCGTTTCGTTTTTACGAACCACGCCAAGGAGTGCCTTTTTAGAAGATTGGAATACACCCTTGGATTTCGGACGAGGTGAGCTCCCATAGGCCGTCGTCTCATTAACGGAGGTCGCCACCATTAATTAGGTGGATGTGGTCAGCCTGAGATACGAATACTTGCTTACTCCCCATTTATATTGGCGAGAGCTCCATAAGGGCCGTCAAGTGGACGGAAGAAATAGATTGTTGTACGATGGAAGATCTGGTTCAGGTCTTTCGTGAGGAAATGGACCGACTCATGGTGGAGTCGCGTCGGAGAGAGGACCGATTGGTTGAGGACGCCAAAGCAAGGGAGGAAAAACTCATGCAACTGATAGAGTCTCGTCCCACTGAGGGATCTTCAAATGCCCCTTCAGAGAGGGGAAGCCTCCGTACAATATCCGAGGATCGACCCATGTTAAGTTCCAGTGCCACAACTTCTGATTTCGTGATCTGGAAAGAGGGTTGGGATAATTTTGCTTTGTGCCAGCATCTTGCCACCCAATCCTGTTTCGTTAGGGTGGCAGCGTTAAAAAATTGTTTGGATGGAGATCTGCAACGATTTCTCATCCAAAAGACCATTGATGTGGGTTTTGACGCCGATGTGGATGCTTTCATAATGGCCTTGTCGAAATACGTACGCGCTCAGCGCAATCCTTTGTTAGAGAGGATTGAATTCTATAAGGCAGTCCAACAATCGGGAGAAACTTTATAATTTCTTCACCGATTTGAAAGAAATTCTCACGGTCTGTAACTTCGAGACCGACCCATCATGTTCCACTTGTAAAACACGCGAGGACGATCTAATGCGGGATCGTATCGTTTGTGGAATAGGGAGCAACGTGACTAGACACAGGTTATTGGCGGAGGTTGACCTCATTCTGGAAAAGGCAATCAAGATATGTCAAGCAGAAGAAGGAGCTGTGTCATCCCAGAAGAATCTCAACACCAGAAATATTCAAGGTGTATTGGCGTATAAAAAGGGCAAGAAATCACTCAAGGCTCAAGATTCCGGCCTTCGTCAATGTGGATCATGTGGACGTAAATCGCACGGAGAAAAGGACATTTGCCTTGCTCAGGACAAGACGTGTCACAGCTGCGGCAAAATTGGACACTTCAGCCCATGCTGTCACAAGAGAAAACGATTTGTACATTTCAAAGACATCACGTCCGTGAGATCTATGAGTTTGATTCAGTTCGCGGAAATTCATGCCTCCAATACCTTGAACCTTGAAGTTAAGGTGTCGCGTGATGCTAATTGATCATTCACAGTTTGGGTTCCTGATACTGGAAGTGATATTGACGCCATGGATGTAAATACATTTTGCTCCGCGGGAGGTGATTTGACCCATCTTCAGGAAGATCGAGACGTGGTATGCAACGTGTCCGGAACAAACATGGATGGTGTGGGTTGT